>NW_005361913.1:1603621-1605739 GCF_000412655.1 Myotis brandtii | reverse complement strand
GGGGGGGGGGGGAAGTTAATGGGGGGAATTAGGACACACTTGTAATACCTTAACTAATAAAGAATTAAAAAGAAATAAATACAGTTCCTCATGTTGTGACCCCCCCCCCAAAAAAAAAGATATTCTGTCCCTTCCTCCTTATCTCCTCCTGCCATACTGAGTGACTCTGCAGTCCACATGTTCTGAATGATGTGGCCTGTGTCCCATCTTGAATGAGAACTTTCCTAGGGAGGGACCCCACAAGAATAGAAAATTAAACTTCTATTGCATTAGACCACTGAGATTTGAGGGCCTTTCCATTGTATTAATTACTCTGACTAATAAGGGTAACCAAACCCTCAATTTTTAAATGTTAAATGCTTGAATTTTCAAACATATCAAAGCACTACACTTCATAATTGAAATGAGAGATTTTGACATTTATTTATCCATTCTTGTATGTACCTGTGTTTCAATCAGCCTTTATTCAAAAAATCAAATGTGTACATGTCCAGGCAATCCTGGTCAAACTGGAAGGGATGGGGAAGCATCTTTTGAATCAGTTCAAGGGAGGCCTCATATGTAATTGCATTCATGACACCCTTCTTCCCTCAGTAAAACTGACCACTCTGTTCTGGGCTCCCCATTGAACCATTTAATCTCAAATAAGGGAAACCAACTCTACATAATTTATTCAGAAAAAAATGTATATGTTAAATTATATTAGGTAGCCTATGCATCCTTTGTGTTACAGGAAACATTTACAGAGGCTGCACAGCCGAAACGAATGACCCAGATCACATGGTAGAACTAGTTCAGCTGAGACATTACTGCAGCTTCCCTACCCGGAGACCCTTCAGCTTCTGCCAGCTGACAATGTTGGCCACTTAAAGGTATTTCTCCACCCTCTGCTGCTCTGGAAATGAGAGCTGCCTCCGTGCACACAATGCTTGGTTCTTTTTTTTCACTACCTTCCTCTTCCAAATCTCGCCTGTATCATAACTAAAGAGTGAGGCTGGACAAGTGAGTAAATGGATTCCCCAGACAGGAACAGGGAGCAAACAGTTTGGAAAATTTCCCAAACACATGAGAAATGCTCCGGGGCTGGATGGCCAATTTCTACTACAGCCGTGCACATCCTGTTACTGTGGACTGTCACGGAGGTAATAAACAGCTAGTGATTATCTGTAGCATGAATGAAATAACAAAGAAAGACCAGGAACTGACGCACCCAGTTATTGCTATTCACACACAGCATCGTTTTAAATGACACGAGTGATCGTACTGTGTAGCAAGGCCGTATGGCTCCCCTGAGTTCAGCGGAATTATTTCAGTCCCATCCAGTTCAATAGCAATCAAAGCCGGAGCTGCAGAGCATGAGCCCCCACTGACACGCTCAGCCCCATCCTATGGACTGAGAACAGCTCAGAGCCTCATAGGACACTGAAGAAAACTGACTGGGCTTCCACTATCAAAGCGAAGTGGGGAATTAGAGCAATTTTCCTGACACTCCAGGCAAAAATGGGTGGTTTTCCTGGATTATCTAGGTCACTGCCTCAAACTCTTAGCTCCAGTTGCCACCGAGTAACTAACTCAGAAATATGCTCAGGGTAAAGGCAGCTTCATTCCTAACAATCCCTTTTTCACTGTGTTTCCATGTCCATGATTCCTGGTCACATTGATCCAGGCTGGGTTTAAAAGAGCAACCCTTTGGAGATGGATTAAAATGCCACAGACTCTTAACTTGCTATTATGTTTAAGGCAGAATGTGTCAAACGAAATGATAGAAAATGAGGAGCCGGTTCCCTTTCAGGCTGACTCCCAGGATTCCCCCCTGATTATGAGAGGAATGGATCAGCCGCAGTGATATTTAGGTTAGTGATGCTGTTATAATAAAGTGTGTGATTTCGGTTAGTCTCCGTGATGTCAAGGGAATTGCCGGGTCCTTGCCTCCTTCTCTGCCGTCTCCGCTTGGCCCCTGTGGCTTACTCAGGGCACTGTTAATCGACACAATTAAGAGTGAAGAGTGATTTATAAGACCCAGAGGAGCTGCTGGATGAGTGAGGGTTATGTACTGGGAGAGGGTTTCTCATACTCCGCCATGCCTGCCTTCCCAATACCCCAATTCTCTCCATCAGT
>NW_005361913.1:1587862-1603585 GCF_000412655.1 Myotis brandtii | reverse complement strand
AACCAGCAGCATTAGTGCTACCAAAACCAGTGTCACTCATTTTATTTTTATGCCCTTAAACCCAAGCACTGTTTTAAGTTCTCATTTCTTTTTACAGGTAGGGATGTGGCTGCAGACTTACCTAGTTCTTATCCATTTTCCCATTAGTTTGTTTTCCCCCCCTCATTATTCTCTGAAACTATATATGTAATAAATTACAATAAAGTGTCAACAAAATCTAACATATTTTTAAGAATAATTTTCCTGTGTTGAGAAAGGAACAGGATGCAATGAATAAATTTTCTTCATTAACAAAGAATATCCATTCCCATTAAGTTAGTGGTTCTCAACCTTGGTGCACATTAGAATCACCTGGGAATCTTTTTAAAATCCTGATTTCTGGGCCTCATCCTCCAGAAATGTTTCTTTGTTGTTATGGGGTGGGGCCACAACATTAGTAACAAAGAAACAGAATTTCCGGAGAACGAGGCCCACAAATCAGGATTTTAAAAAGATTCCCAGGTGATTCTAATGTGCAGCCAAGGTTAAGAACCACTGCATTAAGTGAATTTAGCATTTGAGACACACAGCCCTTTGCCTTACAGCTCACTGTTGAAATTCTTACTTACCAGGCAACCACTGGATCCATCTAGCTTAACATCTTAACTGGGGAAATGAAAAAAGTCTGGAATTAAGTGGTTGTTTTTCACATGCAGAGTCAGAGAACAAAAACAGGGACCCACATCTGTACCAATTTTAGTTCTATAAGCCTAGCATCTCTTCTTGGGAGAGCCTCGCTCCCTCGCAAACTGCTGTTAACTGGGATAATTATACAGTACCGTGAGCGGGGAGCATAATAACACTGTGAGTGTCCAAGGGTTTGAACAATTTGGACTGATTTTGTATGGTGTATAATTTACAATAAAGATTCAGAATGTCTTTTTTTCCCCCTCTTTTAAAAGCAGCTTTCATCCTTTTACTTGGAGACATGTATTCACAGTCAATTTTGTTACAGATAAATCTAAACATCTGCAAAACCAGAATCATTTTATTGGCATTTACAAATTACTGTCTCGGCCATTTCTGTCTGTAATTGGCAGAGCCCCAGAAGTTAGGTGAAGCTCACCCACATATAAAACCATGTCTAAAATTGATAAACAGACAGCAAGATCTTAATACAGTTGTTAAAAGGTTAGGCAATGTGAAGGAGAAAAATCACCTAAAAATAGTATGTAGAAATAATGAAATGCTGAAATGTATAAAATAATTAAATGAATGATGTATTGAACTATACGTAAGTTGTGATTATGGTGCTATAAAAACAAGGCAAATGAATTTTTTAAAAACATACAACAATAAGCTTCACTCATGCGCTCATTTATTCAGGCATTCAACAAACACCTGACTACATGGCTGAACCAGACACTGTCTTGAGTTCAAAGATTAGCATCTGGCAGCATATGCAAAAGACAAACATAGTAGCAATCAGTATTTCTATGATAAAATGGAATTTTACCTTTTCCATTGCTAATCAATTTATATTAACTTTTCTTAAGTAACGATGCTCAAAGAAATCCAAGTCACATAGAAAATATAGTATACAGATGAAGAAAATGACTAGAGCCCTGACCGGTTTGGCTCAGTGGATAGAGCGTCGGCCTGCGGATTCAAGGGTCCCAGGTTCGATTCCGGTCAAGGGCATGTACCTTGGTTGCGGGCACATACCCAGTGGGGAGTGTGCAGGAGGCAGCTGATTGATGTTTCTCTCTCATCGACGTTTCTAACTCTCTATCCCTCTCCCTTCCTCTCTGTGAAAAATCAATAAAATATATTAAAAAAGAAGAAAATGACTAGAATATTATACATCCTGTAATTAATTCACTATACTTTTGTTTTAACTAAATCAGAGCAACTGTTTTAGGTATAACTCACTTCTTAATAAACAAGAAACTAGCTTGCTGAATAACCAGTTATTGAAAACTTATTTTGCACATCAGATTTATCATTTGAAATTCACTAAGATTGCCTTCAATAATTTATGTCAGAATTATTACGTTGCATTATACATCTGAAAATACATTTCTGGAAATAAAGACTATCAACATACATGGGTTGCAGGCACATCCCCAGTAGGAGATGTGCAGGAGGCAGCTGATCGATGTTTCTCTCTCATCAATGTTTCTAACTCTCTATCCTTCTCCCTTCCTCTCTATAAAAAAATCAATAAAATATATTAAAAAAAAAAGATTACCTTCACGGTCCCTCTCTTAAAAAAAAAAAAAAGAAATTCACTAAAATTGCCTTCAATAATTGATGTCAGAATTATTACGTTGCATTATACATCTGAAAATACATTTCTGGAAATAAAGACTATCAACATCCTTGGAAGTTGTAATCAATAGTTAATGTTTCCTTTTTTCAAATAAGTTCTATGATCCAGAGACCTCAATGGAGTGTGATACACGAGCAGAAGAATTGAAATTGAATCACATCATTTAATGAACCTGAAGAAAGTTGATAGCAGAAAAAAAAGATGAGATAAATATCTTTTTAAATATTTTATTAAATATTTCAGGTAAGCAAAAAAGCATAAAGAATTATATAATAATTGTGGATTCACAACTGAGCTTAAAAATATTAAAATTGTAGAAACCTTCCTACCAATCACTAATACATTTATTTTTTAAAGAAATATTTTTAGAGCAGTTTTAGGTTTATAGCAAAATTGGGTGGTATGCACAGAGAGTTCCTATATATCCCCTGTGCCCAAATATGCACAACCTCTTCCACAACCAACATCCTGCACCAGAGTGGAACACTTGTTGCAGTCTATGACCCTATACATCATTATCTCCAAAGCCCACAGTTTACATTCAGGTTTATGATAGGTGTTGTGACAAATATGCAAAGACATGTTTCCACCTGTTTCCACCAGTAGAGTCATACAGAGTTGTTTCACTGACCTAAAAGTCCTTTGTGTTCTTTCTGCCTATCCGTCCTCTCTCTCCACCCTGTGGCAACCACTGATATTTAAAAAAATTATTTCCATAGTTTTGCCTTTTCCAGAATGTAGTATAATTGGAATCATGCATCACATAGCCTTCTCAGATTGGCTTTTGCAATTAGTAATGTGCTTTAGGTTGCTTCCATGTCTTTTTTCTTTTCTACTAGAGGCCCAGCACGTGAAATTGCGCAAGACCCAGGACCCAGAGTCCCGAGGCACAGCGGGACCCCAGACTCTGCCATGCTGCTACAGGACCCCAGAGACCCGCAGCACCTCAAGACCCATCGAAACACCTCCTGGTGAGTCCAGTCGTTGCCCTCCCCCAGACTCTGCCATGCCGCTACAGGACCCCAGAGACCCGCAGCACCTCAAGACCCATCGAGGCACCTCCTGGTGAGTCCAGTCGTTGGTCGTATGGAGTTACGACATTACCGAGTTACAGTGTTACGGCCACAGGCCTTTTATAATATCGATGTGGATGATCATGTCATCTGGGAACAAATACAGTTTTATTCTTTCCTTCCCATTCAGCATACCTACTATTTCCTTTTTGTCTTCTTGCATTAAATAGGACTTCCAGGATTGTGCTGAAAAAGAGTGATGAGAGAGGGCATCCTTGTCTTGCTTCTTTTTATAGTGGGAAAGCTTGGCATTTCTTACCATTAAAAACAATGTTACAGGTTTTTGTAGATATCCTATATTAAGTTAAGGAATTTGCCCTGTATTTCTGGTTTGCTGAGAGCTAGTATCATGAATGTTAGATTGGGCATATATTTTTTCTGCATCTATTGATATGATTATTGATTTTTCTTCTTTAACCTGTAAATATGATGAACTAAATTAAATGGTTTTTGAATGTTGAATTAGCTTGCATATCTAAAATAAATTACTCTTAGTCACAGTGCATAATTATTGTTATATACATTGATTTGATTTATTAATATTTTGTTCAGGATTTTTACATCAATGTTCATGGGAGTTATCAGTCTGTAGCTTTATTTTCATATAAACTCTGGTTTTGGTTTTAGGGTAATAGAATGAGATAGAAACACTCCCTCTGCTAATATGTTCTGAAAAAGATTGCAGAGAACTGGTATAATTTCTTCCTTAAATGTTTAGTAGAATTCACCAGTGAACCCATCTGCACCTGAATCTTTCTGGTTTTGAAGGCTATTTATTATTGATTAAATTTATTTAATAGATGCAGTCTTATTCAGATTGTTTATTTCTTCTTGTGTGAGTTTTCGCAGATTGAATCATTTAAGGAATTGGTCCATTTCATCTAGATTATCAAATGTGTAGGCATATAGTTATTCATAATATTCCCTTATTATCCTTCTAATGAGAATTGGATTTGTAGTGAAATCCCCTCTTTTATTTCTGATATTAATAAATTGTGTTTTCTCTCCTTTTTTTTTTAGTTGTCCTGGCTAGGAGTTTATTGATTTTACTGAATATTTTCAAAGAAGCAGTTTTTGGATTTGTTAATTTTTCTACTAATTTCCATTAATTAAATTAATTCTATCTCTGTTCTAACTTTTATTATTTCCCTTTTTCTGCTTATTTTGGATTTAATTTTCTCTTTTCTTTTCTAATTTTGTAAGATGAAAGCCTATATTATTGATTTAGGTAATTTTTCTTCTCCAATATATGGGTTCAGTGCTATACATTGCCCTCTAAATACTGCTTCTACTGCACATCCCTCAAAGTTTGATAAGTCGTGTTTTCACTTTCATTTAGTTTAAAATATTTTAATTCTTCTGATATTCTGTTTTTGACCTTTTTTGAAGTACAGTGGGGCCTTGACTTACGAGTGTCCCGACTAACGAGTTTTTCGAGATATGAGCAGTCTCTCAGCCAATTTTTTGCTTTGATTTGCGAGCTAAAATTCAGGTTACAAGCCAGCTTCAGATACCCCACCGCTAGTTGGCGCAGCGAACGTTACAGTGAACACCACAACATCAGCCCAGCATTTCAATTCATTGTAATGGTGAAAATTGATTTGACATATGAGTAATTTGAGTTACGAGCTCCGTCACAGAACGAATTAAACTCGTAAGTCAAGGCCCCACTGTATGTATTTTTTAATCTCCAAGTATATTGGCATTTTCCAGTTATCTTTTTATTGTTAATATTTAGTATAACTCTATTGTGTTCTGAGAGCTGATATTATATAATTTTTATTTTTTAAATGTACTAAGTTCTATTTTATGGCTGAAAGTGCAATCTATTTTGGTGAAAGTTTAATGTGTGCTTGAGAAGAATGTGTATTCTAATGTTGTTGGAAGGAGTAGTCTATAGATGTCAATTATATCCAGTTGATGGATGATGCCCTTGAGTTCAACTGTATTCTTACTGATTTTCTGGCTTCTGGAAGTGTCCATTTCTGATAAAAGACCCATTTAATCCTAAAGCTCCAACTATAATAAATAATTTATCTATTTATCTGCAGTTCTACCCGATTTTGCCTCACATATTTGACACTCTCTTGTTAGGTGTATACATGTTAGGTATTGTTAAAACTTCTTGGAACATTGTCTACTTTATCATGATGTGATAACCCTCATTATCACTGATGGCATTCCTCGTTCTGAAGTCTGCTCTATCTGAAATTGACATGCCTACTTCTCTTTACTTTTGATTAGTGTTAACATCATGTATTTGTTTCCATCTCTTTACTTTTTTATCTATGTATATCTCTATATTTAAAGTGGGTTTTTGTAGGTAATTTATAGTTGATTCTTGTTTATTGATCCACTCTGATAAACTCTTTTCATTGGTGTAGTTACACCATTGACATTTAAAGTAATTAGAGATATAACTGAAGTATTATCCACCATATTCTTTACTGTTTTCTGTTGACCTTTTTCAGTGTTCTTACTTTTGTCTTAAACATTTTTTTTTCTGTCTTAGTGGCTTTAATTGAGCACTTTATATGATTTTATTTTCCTCCTTATAATATCAATTATCATAGTAATTTTAACCATTTTAGTGATTGCTCTAGAGTTTTCAATGTACATTTATAACTAATCCAATTCTACTTTCAAATAACATTATATCACTTAATGGATAATGCGAGTACCTGATACACACACACACACACACACACACACATTATTGCTCATATTATGTTGAGCAAAATGTTAACTTTTAAATCAATTAAGAAAAACAAAAGTTTATGGTATTTACTGTATATTATTGGCTTCTTTGTCATAAATTAAATGACCATATAAGCATGGTTTTATTTCTGGTATCTCTAATCTTTCTCATTGATCTGTGTGTCTGCTTTTATGCAAATATAATACTGTTTTGATTACTATAGCTTAGTAATATAAATTGAAATTAGAGAGCGTGATCCCCTCAACTTTCTATCTCAAGATTGCTTTGACGATGTGGCATCTTTTGTGGGTCAATACAAAGGTTAGGATTGGTTGTTATGGTTTTGTGAAAGATGCTGTGAACATTTTGGTCGGGATTGCATTAGTAGATTGCTTTGGATAGTATGGATGTTTGAACAATACCAATTCTTTCCATTTACTTGTGGCTTCTTCACTTTCTTTTATCAATGTCTTTTGGTTTTCAGTGTACAAGTCTTTCACCCCCTTGGTTAAATTTATTCATCAGCATTTTATCCTTTTTGATATAATTGTAACTGGGATTGTTTTCTTAATTTTTTCTTAATGGTTCATTATTAGTTTATAGAAATGCAACAGATTTCTGCATATTGATTTTGTATCCTGCAACTTTGCTGAATTCATTCATTAGTTCTAACAGTTTTTAGTGGAGCCTTTAGGGTTTTCTATAGGGCATCCTTGTCTTGTTCCTGATCTTAGAGGAAAAGCTTTCAGATTTTCATTATTAAGTATGATGTTAGCTGTGGGTTTTTTATAAAAAGCCTTTATTATGTTGATATTCTTTCCCATATATCCACTTTGCTAACAGTTTTATTTTAAATGGATATTGAATTTTGTCAAATGCCTTTTGGGGCATCTATTGAGATGAATTTATGATTTTTACCTTTGGTTTTATTAATGTGGTATGTCACACTGATTTAAGGATGTTGAACCATATTTGCATCCCTGAAGTAAATGAAGAGCTTGAACATATGATCTTTTAATATGCTGCTA
Source organism: Myotis brandtii (assembly GCF_000412655.1). Taxonomy (NCBI): domain Eukaryota; kingdom Metazoa; phylum Chordata; class Mammalia; order Chiroptera; family Vespertilionidae; genus Myotis; species Myotis brandtii. The sequence goes on along the minus strand of NW_005361913.1, from coordinate 1,596,475 downwards.
TTGAATTATGTTAGCCAATATATTGTTGAAGATTTTTATAATTTTCTGTTCTTGTGGCATCCTTGTCCTGTTTTGGTATCAGGGTAATGCTGTCTTTATAAAATTAGTTTGGAAGTGTTCCCTTCTCTTCTATTTTTTTTTATTAGTTTCAGAGGATTGATATTAATGTTTCTTTGAATGTTTGATAGAATTCACCAGTGGAGCCATCTGGTCCTGAAAAACTGTTTATTAAGAACTTTTGACTATTAATTCAATCTTTCTTTAGTTATCAGAGTATTTAAATTTTCTATTTATTCATGATTCTAGGAATTTATCTATTTCTTCTAGGTCATTCTGTCTGAAGTTTTTAATTTCAGAATTATCACCCTGCCTCCAGCAATTCATCTATTTCAGATGCTGTTTCTCTCCCCACCCCCCTCTCCCCCCAAGCACTTTCTCTCAAGGAGGTTCTTGCTCATAGTTTTCTGCTCTGGTGAGTTGTGGTATTCTGAACTGACTTCTCTGTTTCTTCAGTTTGGGGCCAATAATTTTCCCTTTGACATCACTTCTCTGCTGGAGGTAAGAAGAGTTGCTGATTTTTCTGTTTGCTCAGCTTTTTATTTGTTTTTAGGACAGACTGCATATTTTTCATCTTTGGTAAAAACCAAAAACAAAAAATCAGTAATTTATTTATTTATTTTTTAATTTACACATGTGTACTTATATTTTACTATATATACATGAATTTCTAAGTAATTCATAGTATTAGCTTAGTTTTTAAACATTTTATAATTGATATGATACCTTAAACATTTTTGCATCTTTGCTCAATGTTGTGAAATTCATCTAGATTAATAAATGTAGCTGTATATTATTTGCTTTTATGATGACAATATTTCCTACTGTATGAATAGAATATAATTTGTGTGCTTTTTTTTAGTTTATGGACATTCAGGTTACATTCAAGTTTTTCTATGAGCAACTTTTTAGATTTAGTAAAGATACCCTTAGAAATAGACATAACGTCTCCATGAGGCATGTTAGCATAAATAGATTACATGGGAGCAATTCATTTCAACTTCCACATTATTTTTCCTAAAGTGATCTTCTTGAGAAGGTGCTTATGGTTGAAGTGTCTTGCTGTTTCTCTTTTTGCATTTTTCCTTTCAAAACTATCATTTTCTCATTTAACAGAAACCTATTAAAATGGCTAAGGTAAACAATACTGACAATACCAAGTGCTAGTGAGATGCAAAACAATGGGCACTCTCATAAATTGCTGATAAATGCAAAATTATATAGCCACTTTGAAAATGGTTTGGCAGTTTCATAAAACATTAAACATATACTTAATATATGACCCAGTAATCCCACCCCTACATATTTATCTTGGATAAATAAAAACCTATGTTCGCACAAAACCAACACCCCAAAGTTGAGGCAGCTCTATTCATGATTGCCCCAAATTGGGAACACCTAATATCCTTTAATGGATGAATGAATAAAGAACTGTGATACAGCCATACAATTGAATATACTCAGCAACAAAAAGGGATACATTTAGTATATAAAACTCAAAGGCATTCGTCTAAATGGAAAACTATCTCAAAAGGTTATATACTACATGAATTCATTTATATAATAGTCTGCAAAACACAGTTATGTAGTAATGGAGAGCAGACCTGTGTTTGCTGAGGGTACAGTGAGGGGTAGGAGGAGAAAGGTGGCTACCAAGACATCAGGCAGCACTCAGAAGCTTTTGGCAGGGAGGGGCAGTTGCAACCATTTTGTTTCCTCACTGTGGTGGTGTTTACATGAATTCATACCTGTGTTAAAATTCACAGAATTGGCCCTGATTCGTTTGGCTCAGTGGATAGAATGTCGGCCTGGGGACTGATGGGTCCCAGGTTCGATTCCGGTCAAGGGCATGTACCTTGGTTGTGGGCACATCCCCAGTAGGGGGTGTGCAGGAGGCAGCTGATCGATGTTTCTCTCTCATTGGTGTTTCTAACTCTCTATCCCTCTCCCTTCCTCTCTGTAAAAAATCAATAAAAACATATTTTAAAAATTCACAGAATTGTACTCACAGAATGGTAAATATTTCTATATGTTAATTTAAACCAAAATAAAAATGGAACTTCACCCTGGATCACTGCTCCACACTATAAAATCCCCTGGAATACCACAATGATAGTTTGAAATAGTGTAGTTTACTTAGAGGACCTCAATCACTCCAATGACCAGATAAGCTGACTTTATGCAGTGTATGTAGCTTATAATGCTTCACTTTCAACAAAATTGTAGGAAGATCAAATCCTTTTGTTAGTTAGTTTGTTTTAAAAAAATTTAGTAGTAGATCTTTACGTGGTTTTTGAGATGTAACAGAGGGAGTTCAAATAATTAAGCACTATAAGAAAATTCCTTCCATTCTCATCAACATATTATGTGTGAAAAGTTTCTTAGCTTTTAGGTCTATAAAAATGAAAAGGGAAAAACCCCCACATAGGGATAGAATTGATGCAAGGCCCTATCTCCAGTAGAGCACCTATTTGTATTTGCTCATTCTTAATGTAACTGTCTGAAAAGTGTTTCTTAATTTCCTTCATCCTGAATATCTGTTTCCTCAAAATTATTATTCTCTCAATCTTTTTCTCTACTTATATTTCAAAGTGAGCATTAATAAGAGGATTGGAAACTCTGTATGTGTTTATGGAGTTTGGCAGCTTTATTGGCCTAATGATTTGGATTGGGTCTACCCCAAAACAGATATGTTGGAGTCCTAACACTACCCTAGTACCTCACAGTGTGGCCTTATTTGGAAAGAGAGTCTTTATAGATGTATCAAGTTAAAATGAGGCCATGATGGCGGGCTCTAATCCAGTAAGACAGGTGTCCCTATAAAAAGGGAAACTATAGACACAGAGAATGCATAGAAGAAAGCAAATGTGTGAAGACAGGGAAAAGATGGCCATCTATAAGCCAAGGAGAGAGACCAGGGACAAATTCTTCTCCCAAGGCCCTCAGGAGGAACAGACCCTACGGACACATGGATCTCAGAATTCCAGCCTCAAGAGCTAGGAGATAATAAATATGTGTTGTTTTAGCTACCCAGTTTGTGGTACTTTGTTACAGTGGCGTCCAAAAAAAAATACAAATAGGAAGCCCTGCATGTTAGCATCTTTACATCGTTCCTCTTTGGCTGGTTAGGTTCTACAAAGTACCTACAAACACCTGCTGGGAACTCAAGGGCCTGGCTGCCAGCATCCTGAGAGCTGAATAAGGGAAGAGTGTTGGGTTCTCAGCATTTAGTGTTTTTCCACACTTACCCCAATTACAACTGAGCCAGGTGCTGCCCAAGCCAGAGACTCTGTTATGATTTCTCCACAGTGTAAACCTCCAGCCCGCTGCCAAAGTGTGGGAAGAAGTTTGGGGCTTCTGTTTCTCTTACATATTTCAACAAATCTCCATATATTTATCCAAATTTACCTCCGTTACCAGGTACCTGGTGTTGCTACGACTTGAGCTCTTTGAGGCAGGATTCTGCAGTATAAATAAAGTCATTTCTTGGCTTCAACCATGGCCAGCTTAGATTTTAGCTTCGTTTAAGGGCTGTTAATTTCATTATCGCAAGTATAATACTTCCCTTTTTCTCAATTTAAATGCTGTTGTTCCTGCTCCCGTTTTTCTTATCCTAGTGCTTTCTTTTAAAATTCAATTTTAACTAGGAGTCTCAAGTTTAAATATTCCACATGCCCTCAGCTATACAGTATTTAAAATATTTGATATATTTTTGTATGTGTTTTGAGTCAGGAGATATTTTTATTTTATTTTTTTTAATTTATTCTCATCTGAGGATATGTTTATTGATGTTAGAGGAATTTATTCTCATCTGAGGATATGTTTATTGATGTTAGCAGGAAGGGGAGGGAGGAAGGGAGAGGGAGAGAGAGGGAAAGAGAGGGAGAGAGAGAGAGAGAGAGAGAGAGAGAGAGAGAGAGAGAGAGAGAGACATTGATGTGAAAGAGAAACATTTTGATTGGTTGCCTCCAGTAGGTGCCCTAACCAGGGATCAAACTCTCAACCTAGGTATGAGCCCACAACCATTTTGGTGTATGACACAATACTCCAACCAACTGAGCCACATGGTCAGACATATTTTTAGAATGACTACTCAGGCATATGGCTGAAAAAACATATTGTAACTATAATACTTGTTCATGCTGATTAAAAGGTATTAAAATGTCTTTGTTCTAAAATTTGCTTTTTTTTTTAAAGGGAGCTAGAGTTGACCTAATGATAATTATGTTAACCAGGGTTTGCAATCAGATGTGCTTATTTTACTTTAATATAGGTTGAATTATTACACAGTAAGATACATAGACATATGGAGTTACACTGATGTGGTAGAATAGTTTATATTGATATTGTTAGCGATAGGTGGAAACAGAGTCTTGAAATGTGACTTCTATTTCAGTCTCAGCCATTTAATAACTGTGAGCTATTGGACATATGCAATTTATCTAAAGTTTTAATTTATTCTTTTACAAGATGTATAATTTAGTTACCAAAGCAAACATTTTATAATTCTGTATTTTTAACTGAAACAATGGACACCCTTCTTCATGCCTAAATTATTCTCTAGTATCTAAAATAGAAACATATATATTTACCTCAATTAGAAAGTAGCTTTCTATAACCGTGATTAAATAGTTCTCCTAGTTTATTTATTTATTTATTTATTTATAGTGAAAAACAAAACACTAACTAAATATCCCTTTCCTAACAAATATATAGCCTCAAGTTTCTTTTTACTTCACAGGGAACTCTTTTATTGTGGTATATACAGATAACAAAATTTGTTATTTTTAACAATTTTAAAGTATATAACTCAGTGATATTAAACACATTCATGTTTGCAATTCACTATCTAATTCTAGACCTTCATCACCCAAACAGATAACCTATGTTAAGTGCTTACTCTCTATTCTCACCTCCCATGAGTCCCTGGCAACAATTAATCTTTTTTTGTTATGGGTTTGCCTATTCTAAATATTTCCTATAAATGGAATCATTCAATAGATGACCTTTTGTGTATGGCTTCTTCTATTTAGTATATTTTAAAGGTTCATTCATATTGTAACATATATCGGTACTTTGTTCCTTTTTGTGGTAATTTCCCATTTCATAGGCATATTATGTTTTGTTTATTTATTCCTTGATTGTTAGAATTTGGGTTATTTCTATCTTTTGGCTATTGTTATCAGTGCTGCCATGGACATTAACGTATAATTTTTATTTGAACTCCTGGTTCCAATTATTTTGGGTATATACTTAGGTGTGGAATTGGTATGTAATATTGTACTAGTAATTCTACATTTAATATATTGAGGATCTGCAAAACCATTTTTGACATCAGTTGCACCATTTTTCATTCCTATCAGCAAAATACCAGAGCCACAATTCTCCACATCTTCAGCAAAACACGTCATTTTTAAATATTTTTATTATAATAATCCTAGCGGATGAGAAGTGCTATGTAACTTTGCTTTTGAGTTCCTTGATAACTACAATAATGTTGAGTATCATTACATATGCTTGTTGGACATTTATATATTTCTATAGAGAAACATCTTCAATTTTTTTGCTTTTTCTATTTTCTAAATTGGGTTGTTTTTCTTACTGTTGAGTTGTAATTGTTCTTTACATATGTTAGATTCTAGACTTTTATCAGATATGTGACTTACAAATATTTTCCCATTCTTTGTATTATCTTTTCATGCTCTCACTAAAAGTTTCTCTTTAATGATCAGAATAAGTTATAACTTGCAACATATTCGATGAATCTGCATTATTTATTTAATAAGCATCTACTCCATTTCAGGCACTGGGCTAGGTTGTAGGGAATAAATTACAATAAAAATGAATAAAGAAACAATCAGACTAAGAAATAACCATTGACCTTCAGGAGCTCACAATATAATAGAGATGGCAAAATGCAAAAAGAACATTACATTGTATTTTGATTAAAGCAAGCAATGGAAAGTGTGCCTGGCCCTGGCCGGTTTGGCTTAGTGAACAGAGCGTTGGCCTGCGGACTAAAGGGTCCCGGGTTTGATTCCCTGTCAAGGGCACATGCTCCGGTTGCGGGCTTGATCCCCAGTAGGAGGGCAGGAGGCAGCTGATCAATGATTCCCTCTCATCATTGATGTTTCTAGCTCTCTCTCCCTCTCCCTTCCTCTCTGAAATCAATAAAAATATATTTTTTTAAAAAAGAAAGTGTGCCTGAATCTAAATTGGAGATAAGGCAGGCATCCTAGGGAAGAGACATATGATTGGTTGTAGATAAGTAACAGAGAATCAATCCGATAGCAAGACATCAAGAAGTAGGAATAGGACTGGAAACTATGCTTAGCAGTTGGACAGGGCTGCAAATTTGATTCCCTGCCCACAGAGGCCATAGGATACACTCTGTGGCTACTGGGTGTTTGTGACTTTGCTCCCCAGTGGGGTGGGACTATAGGTTATATTCAAAAGTAGGATAGAGTTTGGAATTTGTTTTCCTGCCTGAGAGAGATCATCGAATGGGGACACAAATCATACAAAACTGTCAACTAAGCTCTCTGGCCAGACAGGACCAACAGCTTGGCTGTGCAGAGTGGCAGAGTTGCTGGTTATGATCTCTACCTAGGCCTTGCTGCAAGCAGAGAAAGCAATCTCCCAGGATCACAGCACTGGTAAGTCTTGGCCCCCTTCTCTGTCTATATCTGATTTCCCAGTGGTTGAGTCTGACAGATTCCTTCAGTGAACACCATGAGTCCTGACCAGAGTGGATCTTCTGGGAAACATCTCACAGTCCCAAGTTAACTTTGGTCTTTGTTCTCCCCACTGGAGAAACCATAGACCCGGGGGGTCCCTCTCAGTGCGGGGCTGTGCAGACCTAGGGGAGGGGTGATGTGGTCAAAGTGAAACTGATTCTCTTACCCATGTGCTCCTGCTCAGGCTTAGGGGTCCAGGGGATGCTTCTGCTTCATTCCCAGGATTCTGGGATTTTTCACAATGACAGTTGAGGATAGTTGCTGGTTGGTCTTGTGAGGGAGATTAAAGTCAGGAATAAACCATGTGACCATCTGTGTGATATCACCTCTGCCATAGTTAATTCTTGTCACTCTTGCATTGCTACATACATCGGTTCCTTATATATTATAAAATAACTAGAGGCCCGGTGCACAAAATTTGTGCATGAAGGGGGGGGGGTCCCTCAGCCCAGTCTGCACCCTCTCCAATTGGGGACCCCTTTGGGGATGTCCGACGTGTATAATTCTAGTATAAAGAATACTAAACTAAAAAACAACACAAAGGAAACACTTTGTTGGCATTTATAATAATTACTAGAGGCCTGGTGCACAAAATTCATGCACGGAGGGGTGGGTTCCCTCAGCCCAGCCTGCACCCTCTCCAACTGGGGACGCCTTGGGGGATGTCCGACTGCTGGTTTAGGCCCGATCCCACAGGGACCGCTGGGACCCTCTCACAATCTGGAACCACTGGCTCCTAACTGCTCACCTGCCTGCCAGCCTGATTGCCCCTAACTGCCCTCCCCTCCTGGCCTGGTTGCCCCCAACTACCCTCCCCTGCTGGCCTGATCTCGGCCCCAACTACCCTCCTCTGCTGGCCAATTTGGTTCTGATTGGTTGGTTTCTATGCCAGTCAGCATCAAAAGCTCTGCCTCCTAGGCAGCCATTGGCTCCCCACAGCATCAGAATTGGCTTTGATTGGTCGGTTTCTATGCCAGTCAGTTTCAAAAGCTCCGCCTCCTAGACAGCCATTGGTTCTTCATAGCACCCACATTTGGTTCTGATTGGTCAGTTCCTATGCCAATCAATGTCAAAAGCTCCACCTCCTAGGCAGTGATTGGTTCTTCACAGCACCCACATTTGGTTCTGATTGGTCGGTTCCTATGCCAATCAGCATCTCCGGGCCTATCTCAGGTCTGATCAGAGAGGCAAGGCTGAACAGCAGCCCTCCCAGAGGCAGGGAGAGAAAGGAAGGCCCAGCTGCTGGCAAAGCCCGGAAAGGAAGAGGGAGAGAAAGAGAGAGGCAAGTACTGATCAACAGCTGCCACTGAGGCTGCGAATCAGACCCTGCCTCTCTCTCTGGGTCTCAGCCCCCTGGGCAGTCAGTGCTGGATTGCCACTGCAATCTAGGCTGACTGAAGGACTTCCGGTTTGGTCAGCCTTTGGTAGTGATTGGTCCTTATGACCCTGGACTTTTATATATTAGGATGATCCTATCACCTCTCTGCTCAGAATCCTCATGACTTCCCACATTATGTTATGTAAAAACCATGACCCTTGTAACAGTTTATAGAACCATATGTGAGTAGACCCACACAACTTTCTGACCTCACTTTCTACCACTTCCTCCCTTGATCACTCTGCTCCAGGTACACTTGCCTCCCTGACTTGCTCTAAACACTCCAGCCAAGATCCTGTCTGTAGGCTGCTCTTCCTCCAGATAGATGGACACATGTTTTACTGCTGTGGTTCCTTCACATCTCAGCCAGTATAGCACCTTATCATAGAGGACTTCACTGACCAACTTATGTAAAATAGCACTGCCTTCATCCCATTTTCC
>NW_005361913.1:1581209-1586847 GCF_000412655.1 Myotis brandtii | reverse complement strand
AAGCCTCATGTTCGCTTCCAGCTGCCTGGCTGCCGGCCGCCATCTTGGCTGACAGTTAATTTGCATAAGGATATGCTGATTAGCCAATGGGAAGGGTAGCGGTCGTACGCCAATTACCATGTTTCTCTTTTATTAGTGTAGATGATCCTATCACCTCTCTGCTCAGAATCCTGATGACTTCCCACATTATGTTATGTAAAAACCATGACCCTTGTAACAGTTTATAGAACCATATGTGAGTAGACCCACACAACTTTCTGACCTCACTTTCTACCACTTCCTCCCTTGATCACTCTGCTCCAGGTACACTTGCCTCCCTGACTTGCTCTAAACACTCCAGCCCAGATCCTGTCTGTAGGCTGCTCTTCCTCCAGATAGAGGGACACATGTTTTACTGCTGTGGTTCCTTCACATCTCAGCCAGTATAGCACCTTATCATAGAGGACTTCACTGACCAACTTATGTAAAATAGCACTGCCTTCATCCCATTTTCCGTGCTCTATTATTTTAAAAAAACATTTTTGAGAGTATTACAGGTCCCCCTCTTTGTCCCCCTTGCCTCCCCCCCACAACCCTCAACCTGGTTTCTGTCCCACCCCAGGCCTTTACCATCCTGCTGTCTGCTGTATTCTTGGGCAATGCATATATGCATATAAGCTCTTTTGTTAATCTCTTCTCTGCTTTATTCTTGATAGTAATTTTTATCTCACAGAGTATTTGTTTATTATTGATTTAGCTCCCTGAGACTGACTAATCCATGAGATTAATGCTTAAAATATGTATTTTGAAGAAATTAATAGAAACCTAGAATATTTACAAAAAAGATGATATATTTAGCTTTGATCATGTTGTAATTTTACATGATCAGTGCATATATATTTTTCTGGAGTTCAGGAGAAGACCAGCTGGATATAGATTTAGAAGGCATTAACTTAAATGATAGTGAAGCCATAAATATGGATATAGAGTACATAGTTTATCATTAATATAACACTACTTCACAGTTAAACAATTATAGGCCTTGGCATTGACCTCAAGTATATGACTCCTCTTATGGACATGCCAAGTAACCTGGCCATTGAAAAAATCGAGGCTACAGGACTAAGAGTCAAGAGGTCTGAGGTCATTTAGATTGAACCTCACAATATGCATATCTTTTTAATGTCTAATTTCAATGACAGGACACATAAGAATTAAGAAGTCCCAAGAATACTAAACAAGTGTTCTCTTATCTTGTTTCATCTTCTAAATTAAAAAATAAACAAATTATGCAAAATTGGATCTTATATTTAGGAGATTTCTATATAAGCAATTGTAACAGAATGCTGAGTAGATCCTTTCCTGTCACCCCTGAATTAGTAAAAGGGGTCCAAAGATGAACACAAATAAGTGATGATTACTCCTGCATCCTAAAAGGAGTCAACATTTACAGGCCCAATTAGCTCCCTAGGATTTAAACAGAAACAGTCAAAATCATTCTGTTTTCCCAGGCATTCCCCATTAATTTTGTTATAGCAATTTTTTTTTAAATAAGAGACACAAGGTTATAAATGACAATGGTGTGTTATTGGCTTAAAGGGAGAGACCTATGGCTTATCTCCCTCTTCCTGTGATGTGATATGACGGGGACATGTTTTCGCCCTCTCTTTACAGCCAAGTCAGAAAGCTTAAAGGGTAGACTGACATCTCATACTTGGTTGTTCACCTGCTTAGGAAAGGAGTTTTGATCAGCCTTCTGTCCTTTTGAGAAGAGGGTGAGATAAGGGATAAGAATAAATGGCTGAATAGAGAAAGGAGGTCACAGTGGAATAGAGAAAGGAGGCCACAAATTTTGAGAGATTTTCTGAAGCTTAAGTAGATGTACAAGAAAGAAGACAATGTTAAACACACCAGGTAAGCCCAGTCTTGAGCAGGCCTATATTATACAAAACCTGTGCAAAGAGGGTTCCCCAGGACTAGAAAAGGTAGCTGAGGAGGTACTGCTACTGTCAAAAATGAAGAGTTTTCCCAAGAGCCCATCAGAGAACCAGCTCATGAGATGTACCATGCAATGTCTCACAGGCCCCAAGTCATGATCAAGTTCTGGATACCTGTGACACAGGTCACAAGACATGATCAGAGACTGGAAACCTATAACAGAGGCCCTGTGATATGCCCAGAGGTTGCATACCTGAATCATGGGGAACCTGAAAAGGACCGTGATAGCACTTGCTAATAAAAATATACTTGATGGCTTTATTTAATTTTCCTCCTTTCATCCTACCACATCAGAGAAAGGGATACAGAAAAGAAAGAAGTGTGATAGAACAGGCCATATATAGAGCCATTTCTAATTGTCAGCTAAAATTTGACTGGCAGGAATGAAAGGGGAAGATAAGCATTGATTAGATATAAAATTAAAAAGTCAAATAGATCACCCTGGATGCTATGGCACAGTTGGTTGGCGCATCTTTCCATGCACTGAAGGGTTGTGGGTTTCATTCCCAGTCAGGTCACATACCCAGGTTGGGAGTTCAACCCCCAGATGGGGCTTGTGTGGGAGGCAACCGATCATTGTTTCTCTCATCAATGTCTCTCTCTCTCTCTCTCTCTCTCTCTCTCTCTCTCTTTCTCTCTCCCCCTCTCTCTTCCTCTCTCTCTAGAGTCAATAATAATAATTTTTAAAAATCAAGTGCATAGAATTTTTTAACTGCTACAAGAGACTGAAGAGTCATAGTGGTTAGCTGAGACATTTTAGGGTCAATAGGGTGGGTATTTTTCAAAACATGGTTGAAAGTAATAAAGGGGAAAAATAAAACATTTTTATTTTGAATCTGGTTGTATAACTTAAAAAAATATTACATTATTGTGGGCTTTTAAAAAAAATTTTTTTGCCTTCTTTGTTTTTTCCTGAGTACCAGTTTCCATCTGTATCCTTTTCCTTCAATCTGAAAACTTCCTTTATAATTTCATGTTCAGAGCTCATGGTAACAAATTTTCACTTTTGTTTTATATAGAAATGTCAGTATTTTTGTCTTTATTCTTGAGATATGTTTTTATTCTAAAGATGGCGTTCCACTAGCTTCAGGATTTCCTCTTTCTAATGTTTTGTTTCTATCTGGATCTTTTCAAAATTTTCTCTTTCTCTTTGATTTTTAGCAGTTGAGTGGGATTGCCTAGGTGTCATTTCCCTTGTACTTATTCTGCTTGGGATTTGCCGAGCCTCTTGAATGTTTAAATTTATGTTTTTCAACATACCAATACCAACAATACCAATACACTTCCTTGTTGAGCATTTCCCGGCATTGAATTTTAAATATTCTTTGGGTTATCCTTTAAAATATTTATCAGAGCATAATACCAATAAAAGATTTCTGGACATTTCCTAAGGAAGAACACTTTATTGATTTTTTTACATGCTACTATTATAATATAATATTCTCAGGCTATACACTGATGAATAAATATTTAAAATTCAATACTGGGCAATGTTGAATAGAAAAATGTATTGATATTGTGCCTGGTAAAGATTATTTAAAAGAGCTTATTTCAAAATAATGATAACTATAATAATAATAGTTAACTTATTGAGTGTTTTGATTTGTCAGGTAGTATTCCAAATGCTTTAGATATATCAATTCACTGAATTCATAAAAAAAAATCACAAACATGCACTAGTATATACTATAACTGACTTAATGTTAGAGATTAAAAAAATAAATAAACCCACTATATTAAGAGTTAAGGATAGAGCCCAGATTCAAGATCACCAGGCAGAAGAGGAGGAGGATTTGCATGTAGGCCTATCTAACTATATTTATAGGGTCTGTATGTAACCAATAGGTTACATTACCCTGATATTTTTCTAGTAGCCTATTAAACACCTACCTCAGTAAGAAAAGAAAAAAAGAAGTTTAGCTCACATTGTTTCCAGCACAACTTGACAATTTAAATCTCAGGTTCACTGAGCACACTCATCTGAGACAAAGAGAAGTTGGGGAAATGGAGGCTATGGGCATGTGCATGTTCTCCTCGGTGGGATCAACAGCTGGTCAAGAATTAAAAAGAAAATCCAAAAGTTCTTTTTTTAAGGATCATCTCTGTAATCATGGTCATAGTTTACATGAACACTAGTCCACTGATTTATTTCCTCAAGCCAAAAGAACTTCTTGAACCTCACCAGATATTGTTGTAAAAGAGGTATTATAGAACAGAGTGTTCCTAAGTGTGGAAAGCCAGTGACTATGATTTTTAAATGGTGATGTAATTTAGAAACCTGTGTACTGTTGATAAGGGACCAATTTAGGAGAACTGTAACAAAGGGGAAAAAAAACAACAAGTTGTGAAATATGTTTTAAAATAATAAATTCAGTCAATGGGGCAGCATAAATAAGACTCTGATTTTGCTTGCTATTCAACCCTTTTCCAACCTGTCACTTATGGAAAAATAGTTTGCAGAGAAAATGCCTTTATCATTAAGAATATAGAAAATGCAAGTCTTATATACCTTCATTTATCTGAAGATGAAATCATTGATGAAAGGTGAATGTACACCTTAAATAATAACACAAAGTAGCCTACTTTGTTATACTCTGAAATACCTTGAGATTTACATTTGTATTTAATAATTTGGATTAGAACCATTGAGTTAGAAGGAAAGTTGGATATCTCTATATTTGATTTTGGAAATGAAGAGATAGTGACCAAAGTCCCACTAAGCATTAATTAATCCATTCAACAAACATTGGCTAAGCTTTCATTATGTGCCAGACACATGCAATCATATGCATGTTAGACAAACATGGAAGAAGTAAAAGATAAATTCACAGAATAACACAGAGGTAGACTGAGAATTTGTATCTGTGGGTATATAGTCCAGTGCTTTCTCCAGAATGAAAGTGGCTAAGCTAAATGAAAGGACATTATAATCTGAAAAATAATAACATTTAATTACACTTGATTATAAATAAAAGAGAACTTAAAAAGTCAAAGCTTTCCATAGAATGCTAGCAAGTAGGACCTGATTTGTTTTTAACATCTCTGTTAAACTTCAATATCACTTTTTGAAAGCAAAACAGAACCTTAGTGAATACTTCTAAGGTTTCAAATATCTTTGGTTCAGGAAAAGCAGTTGTTTCCTCCTTTGCAATCATTTTTTATTACTCCTATTAATTCTGGAAGTTTGTGTTATTCAGTTTAGAATGCTAATTGCAGTTTTAAAAATGTTAGGTAAATGACAAATATTCTATATATTCTACTGCATAATAAGAAATAATGGTTTCCCACATAACAAGTGAAATTACTACTTTGAATTAAATTATCTACACTAACAAAAGAGAAACATGGTAATTAGCCATACATCTGCTACCCTTCCCATTGGCTAATCAGGGCGATATGCAAATTAAATGCCAGCCAAGATGGCGGCTGGCAGCCGTGCACTGAAGCAAACTGGAGGCTTGCTTGCTCCAGTGACAGCAGACTCCAACGTTCCCCGCCTGACTTGCCGGACTCTCAGCTGCAACTCTAAGCAACTATGTTGCAAATATAGAAGCTAAACAAAACCCCAGGAACAGGCTGTCAGTCAGCCCCGGACCGCAACATTGTATCGATGTTTTCAGCAGCGAGGCCTCAGAGCTAAAGCTGGCCCAGAATTAAAAAA
>NW_005361913.1:1575807-1580245 GCF_000412655.1 Myotis brandtii | reverse complement strand
TCCCAGACTGCGAGACGGCACAGGCCGGGCTGAGGGACCCCCTCTCCCCCCCGAGTGCACAAATTTTTGTGCACCGGGCCTCTAGTCTATATATAAAAGCCTAAGCTACCGAACAACCGAAAGACCAAACAACCAGTCGACCAGTGGCTATGAGGCACACTGACCACCAGGGGACAGATGCTCAATGCACAGGATTAGGCTCCCTCCTGTCTGGATCGTGCCTGCGGGGATCGGGCTGAAACCAGCTATCTGACATCCCCTGAGGGGTCCCAGATTGTGAGAGGGTGCAGGCCAGGCCAAGGGACCCCACCAGTGCATGAATCTGTGCACCAGCCCTCTAGTCAAATATAAAAGGTATAGAGGTTAACTTTGTAGAGTGCTTTCCATCAACAGAAAGCCCAACTTCACTCTGAAAATGTCTCAAAATATATTCCATCCCAATATTTATACAAAGTTACTGAAATGAAAATAATTGTAAATGCTGAAACTTTTTTAAATGTAAGAAAACTGATTCATATTGTTTGTTCAATAGAACCTAATTTTTTTCATTATCCTATTATCATTTATGGTTATGATCAAGTAAAAAAAATAACATTTTGCTCAAAGTTGACAGAATGATAAAACCAACATGGAGTAAACTTTTACTATAGAAAGAATTTACAAGAAGGCACATTGTACTCTCTTCTCTAAAGCCATAAATATGAATTTTATTTCATTCCATCAGTAACTTAAACCATATTTATTTACCTCTATCTGTAAAACATATTGCAAGCTGCTGTGGAGGATAAATTGATGGTTCAAATATAATATTACCTTCAAGATATTTAGAGATTAATAGCAAAGATAGAAAATATATGTAAATTAAAACACAAGTATACTTGGGGCCCCATTACTGTGTAAACAGCAACAAATCAATGTTAACAACTATCTGGATTAGAATGCTGCCAGGAGTTACCACTTCCTGTTGCATAGTGTGCTTCCTGGGAGCTGCTGAGAGTTGTATGTCAAGCGAACTTTAGGTGGAGGACAGGGAGTTGCTACCATTTTTTAAAAAAGAACCTTTGCAGAAGAATAAATTTGATAGAGAAGATAATGAAACTTACTTGAAAGCAACACACTCAGCTAACTAGAGGGTCTGACCTTCCCTGTCAAGGACTGGTTGCTCATGATAATAACCATGGGCCAACTCTGATACAGGTCTGAGGGAGCTGTGGTCTTAATAAAGGAAGAAACCTAGCATTGAAACTCATCATAAAAAAGTAGAAGAGGACTCTTCAGTGGGGGTCTCACTCTAGACTGACTCAATGCTCAAGAATTATTCTAAGTTCTTAGTTAACAATTTTCTAGAAGTATTTCTTATTTAGTGCTTAAAAATCCTAGTTTGGGGTGAGTATTCTATATCTTCAGTGATATTCCTCTTCTTGGTGAAGGTATTTGTGCTATTAAGATAGGTACCAGGAACAAGGATTGAACAAGGATTCCAGAATACCTCAGAGCAAATCCAGGATGAATCAGAAACATAATTAGAAGTTCGGTCATTACTTTATCTCATATAAGATAGAACTTCCCAGAGAAGGTGGCCCTTCAACTGACTTTTGAAGAATGTGCATAAGACAGATTGATTTTGTTAGGAAGAATTTTATATTGTGGATGGTCATGTGCAAAAGCATGATGAGTTTAAGAGACCACAGGTATATCTGATATGTTTTGAACCATAGCAATGTTGGGGGTTGGAAGAGAAGGTTTACTGGTTATAGCAACACCTAGCCATGAAGGGCCTTCCTTGCTATATTAGAGCTGAGGCTTTCTCTTGAAAATTAGAGACTTATTGAACAATATAAAGATACATGAACAATTTTTCATTTTAGAAAGGATCCCTCTAGAAAGCTGAACTATAATTGTTGCTCAATTTTTTTTTTTAAATTCTCACCCGAGGACATGCTATGAGAGAGAGAGAGAAACATCGATGTGAGAAACATCTATCGGTTGCCTTCCATATGTGCTCCTCCAGCAACCCAGGTATGTGTCCTGACCAGGAATCGAACCAGCAACCCTTCAGTACCCAGGACAACACTCAACCAACTGAGCTACTCCCACTGGGCTCGATAAACAATTTTTGACTGAATTAATGAATGCTGAGGGCCATACGTAATTAAAAAAATGGATTTAAAAAGACAATTGTAGAGATAAGATGATACGTTCTTTAAAACTTGGAAAATGTTTTAAGTTTTGGTTGAAAAAAATGAGAGAAATCAAGTAGGCCCATGTGAAAAAAAGAGAAGTCAGAAAGAAACCCTGGGCTTTTCAATCATGCTCACCCACATGGATAGGATTATATTTCAGATACACAAAATACCGATGCTATTTATCCTTAATTGGCATTTATTGAAGCTACAGGGGATGGCAGGATCTATTTAATTTAGCCTGGTTAGCCCTGCTACAACTTCTTGGATGGATTTGCCATTTAAAGCATGTCCTTAAAATCTCTAGCAAAATTGGCATATTGTCCCAGCAAAAACAGCTGCTTTGATTCAAACAGTTCATATAAAAAGCAGTAACACAAAGTTAGTAACAGTACCAAGATTTTTTTAAAAACCACAAACAATCCACAAATGGTAAACAAGATTCTTTGTCTATTTTTAACATTTGTTTTAATATCAATAGCAACACATTTTTGAAACAAATAATATTCATTTTTTCCTAAGTTATTTTCAAATGCAAATCTTTAAAAACATTCTGAGGCAAGCCTTTGGAATCTTTCAATTTAATAAACTCCAGCTGCCTTAAAAAAAGTTATTTAATCTTACACTATTTTCCTGAACCTCTTCTGATTGTAGATGCAACTGAATTGATCCAGAGTTATATTACAAAAGAGAAACTCTAAGATTTTGAAATGGAGATGAAATGTTTAAAATTATTTTTTAGCATTTGGAGTACAGCCATATATGTAGACTTTGAAACTGTCATAGCACTGAACTCTCAACAAGTAATCTCAGAGAATATTTGCAAACTTGACAAAGAAAATTCCTACTGTAATCCATTTTTAGTTTTGGAAGATATGTAAAAAAATATGTTTAGTTATCTATCAAACTATGTTTAAAGCATCTTACCTAAAGATAACAATTGTTGTATTCCTATATTCTATGTGGCCTGATTTTATCTCTTTTACTGGAGAATATGCTAAGTATGTAAATTAAGCAATTTCAACCAACACTTGGTTAGATAGGAATTTATTATTCATTGATAGATTACCAGGCCTTTTATCATCTTTCTTTTTTAAAAAATTAATTTTTAACAATTTATTGCTCACAGTAGTGCAGTTATCTCACATTTTCTCCCTTTTAGCTTCCCAACTAACCCCCGCCCCACTGGAGGCCTTTCCATGCTATTGTCTGTGTCCATGGGTTATGCATATATGTTCTTTGGTTAATCTTTTCCTGTTTCTTCCTACCGATGCCCTCCCCCTCACCACTGAGATCTGTTATTCTGTTCCATGCATCCATACCTCTGGACTTACTTTGTCAGTTTATTTTTTTCTATTATTCCACATTTAAGTGAAATCATGTGATATTTGTCTTTCTCTGACTGGCTTATTTCACTTAGCATAATGCTCTCCAGGTCCATCCATGCTGTTGCAAAGGATAAGAGATCCCCCTTTTTAACAGCCACATAGTGTTCCATTGTGTAAATGTACCACAGCTTTTTTTTATCCATTCATCTACTGATATCATCTTTCTTGAACATCTTGTTAACACTTTTCATTTAAATTTTTTTTGGAAAAATTTTAGTATTACAGAAATATTGTAAAAATACTACAAGAACATCCTGTATATCCCTTAACCTGCTTTACATCATAGTACACTTAAAAAAGAAAATTAACATTAATAAAGCATTATTAACTAAAGTAGAGGCCCGGTGCACAAATATTTGTGCACTCGGGGGGTCCCTCAGCCTGGTCTTTGCCCTCTCCCAGTCTGGGACCCCTCGGGGGATGACCACCTGCTGGCTTAGGCCCGCTCCCCGGGGGATTGGGCCTAAGCTGGCAGTCAGACATCCCTCTGGCAGCTTGGGAGCCCTCAGTGGATGTCCACTTGCCAGCGGGGAGCAGGCGTAAGCAGCAGTCGACATCCTTAGCGCTGCTGTGGTGGCAGGAGAGACTCCCACCACCACCACTGTACTGGCAGCCATCAACCTGGCTTATGGCTAAGCAGAGCTCCCCTTGTGGGAGCGCAATGACCACCAGGGGGCAGCTCCTGCATTGAGCATCTGGCCCCTGGTGGACAGTGTGTGTCATAGTGACCAGTCATTTCCAATCGTTCTGCTGTTAGGGTCAATTTGCATATAATTACCCTTTTATTATATAGGATAGAGGCCTGGTGCACAGGTGGGGGCCGGCTGGTTTGCCCTGAAGGGTGTCCCAGATCAGGGTGGGGGTCCT
>NW_005361913.1:1565780-1575695 GCF_000412655.1 Myotis brandtii | reverse complement strand
TTTATTTACCTTCTATAATTGAAACTTTGTAGCCTTGAGAGGAGCTCAGAGCTGGCCAGGGCAGATGGGAGGGAAAGCCTTCTGCTTGCTCCAGCTCCGTGGCCACAGCTGGCTGAAAGCAGGTATCTGGAGTTTATTTATCTTCTATAATTGAAACTTTGCTGCTTTGAGTGGAGCTCAGAGCTGACCGTGGCAGGTGGGAATCTTGGCTTCCTCCATCATTGGGGCAACCAAGCCTCCTGCTTGCTCCAGCTCCATGGCTGCCGGCTGCCATCTTGGTTGGGTTAATTTGCATATAGTCGCTCTGATTGGCTGGTGGGCGTGGCTTAAGGCATAGAGAAGGTACGCTCAGTTTGCATGTTTGTCTTTTATTAGTGTAGATTACAAACTTTATTCAAATTTCACCAGTTTTTCCACTAATGTCCTTTTACTGTTCCATTATCACATATTGTATTGAGCTGTGAACATCTTTAGTAATAAACATAGACACCATGTATCCCTTGAGATGATGTATGGTAAAAGGCATAATACTATTTTTGTGGTAATTTTTCATAAAAATACATAAACTCAATGCAATCATAAGAAAGCATCTGTCTAACCCAAATTGAGAAATATGTAAAAATAATAATTATTCCTCAGTACTTTTCAAAAGCAACACAATCATGAGATACTGAGTTGTTGTGATTACTAAATTAAGAAATAGAAGGCAGCCTTAACATAACAAACAAAGATGGGAGCTCCTAATATCAGCAGAAATCGGTGAGCTGGCAGGAGTTGCACCTTATCTATAACCCAGAAAGGGCTGCTGGTGGGAGAAGGTGCAGACCTCCTAAAACTAACTTCCTTGATCAGAGCTGCTGAGATGATCATGCCAGTTGAGTGCACGTGTGAGGCTGAAGGATACAGATTCCATGGGTTGTAGTGTTGTGTGAAGGAAAATAAAATGACCATGTTCACCACTAATTTTTGTGCTGGAAGTTTGAAAAGGGAGGAGGAAGCTTGACAGTGAGCTTCAGGGTCTGATATTTAGTTTGTTCAAAAGGTTGTGAATGAGGTACTCTGGGTCTGGTCAAAATAAAAGTCTAAAATAGAGATGTTGGGGATAAGAAAGCAGAATCCACAGGCACCAGAAGTCTGGGTGGGTAGAGTCCAAGCTACCAGAGAAAACTGCCCCCACATGCACAGAGTTCAATTGATGATGTGTGTTTTCATCTGGCCCTTTTGGTCTCTAAGACAGAATTGCCCAGGATTCTTCCCAAATCTGCATTTTCTATGACACCATTTTCAGAACACACTTTGAGATAGAATGCCCTAAAACTAAAGGGCTCCTGGGTAGATCTGAGGTAGGATCTTGAAATCTCAGGTATTTTATACACAATTTTGTATTTGAGAAATGTCTATGCTTCTGGATTTTGAATTATAGCAGATTTTAAGTGAACCAGGGGAAAAAAAGTAAATGAAGAACCATATGAACTATCCCTTGACTGGAAAAATAATAAGAGTTGTTGGATTTATCTCATATATTTTTGTCAGTAATAGTAACAATTCACCAACTGAGCCACAACTGTGCACAAATTGTCAGTTGCTTCACAACATTATCTCATCTAACACTCACAATAGTCTATGAATTATTACTATCCCTGTGTTGCAGTTTGAAAAACTGAGGTTGAAAGAGGTTAATTTCCTTCCTGGACTACAAAGCTAATAAGAGATAAAGCAAGGATTAGCATTCTCTAAGATTCCTAAGCCATTGACTACTGAATTACATCAAACTACGCTTTTTTAATTTTTTTTTTATTGATTTGAGAGAGAGCAGAGGGAAAGGGAGATAGAGAGGTGGAAACATTGATGAGAAAAACATAATTTCATTAGCTGCCTCCTGCAAGCCCCCTACTGGGGACTGTCTGAAACCTGAACATATGTCCTGACTGGGAATCAAACCTGTGACCTCTTGGTTCATGGGTTGATGCTCAACCACTGAGCCACATGGCCAGGTTAAAGATACTCTTTGAGACTTAATATTTTACTGCAAATCTACTTAAATTAAAACAAAAACACACACTCACCTTAATACTATAAAAGTTTTATTTTTCAGAGGTTCTAGTAACTTTGGGGTAGTTGTCTCTTTGCCTGGTATCTGTGAGTAAAACAAATGAATTTCAGCAACCAGTTTTGAAGGAAATTTACCAGTTTTCATGATTATGAAATTTCCAGCTTCCTCATTTCAAATGATGATACAATCCTTTGCTACACAATTTTTTGTTGTTGTACAAATTGCATTGATGTAAGTAACTAGTTGAAATTGACAATAATCTATTTGGGGGCAGGTTAATATTTCCCAATGCCATGGAAGCACTGGACATTCTTTTACTTAGGAAGTATTGTGAATTAAAATAAATCATCTTACTGTGTCATTAAAAAGTCTTATTTAAAGCAAACTGCCTTAAAATTTACATTTTAAAATTAATCTGAAAAAAATCTCTTACATGGTAGGTGCAAGGAAAAACTAGAAATTAGAGCATTTAACTAGTATAATCAGTTATTTTTCTTAAATGAAACCATCATTCATTTACCTTAATCCAGTGTTAAACTATGATTATATATTTTTATTAATAAATTTTATTTTTTATACTAGTTTTAGGCTCACAGAAAAATTGAGTTGAAAGTATGAAAATTTCTCATAATACCCCTATCCTCACACATGCACAAGCCTTCCCACTATCGGCAGGCGCCACCACAAGGGTACAGTTGCTATAGTCAATAACCTACATTGGCACATCTTTATCCCCTAAAGTCAATAGTTTACGTTAGGGCTCAATCTGGATGTTGTACATTCTATGAGTTTAGACAAATATGTAACAGCATGTATCCATCACTGTGGTGTGGAACAGAATAGTTTCACTATCCTAAAAATCATCTGTGCTATGGCTATTTAACCACTCATCTTTTTACTGTCTCCATATTTTGTCTTTTTCAGAATGTCACATAGTTGGAGTCACACATATGTAGCCTTCTCAGATTGATTTCTTTCACTTACTAATATGCATTTTACATTTCTCCATGTATTTTTATGGCTGGATAGTTCATGTCTTTTTAACATTGAATGATAATATTGCATTGTCCTGATGTAACACAGTTTCTGCTATAAACATTCGTGTGAAGGTTTTTGTGTGGACATCAGTTTTCAGTTCATTTGGGTAAACACCAAGGGGCGCTATTTCTGGATCATATGGTTACAGTATATTTAGTTTTGTAAAAAACTGCCAGACTTTTTCCAAAGTGACTGCACCACCCATGATTATATTTTAAAAGATGTAAGAACTCTGTATGATAATTATTTTCTCATTTTAAAAGTAATCTAAGAACTCACTATAAGTTTACTGGTGGTTTTCCTTTAAAGCCTGTGCATTTAAAACATATAAACACCCAGCTCCACTCAAATCCAATTGATCAGAATCTTTGAAGAGTGATACCCAGGCACTACTATATATTTCTGGAGTTCCCTGTTTCTATTAGGTTGCTGGGATTGAGACTGGTGACCTGAGCAACCACCTAACAATCCTACACCACAACATGAATGCAGTGCTGCCATTGCATGTATATTAATACTTATCTGTGTGGCAAATAATCTAGTAACATGATGATATTTAACTTTTCATGTGTTATTAAGTGCAACTGGCTGTCATGAAGCTGCTCTGCTCTATTGTCCAAAGGACGGTATTATAAAGGCAGCCATTTACTCATGTTGAATTACTTCTCTGGTTGTAAAAACAAATCTCTTGTGCTAGTCTTTCACAAATACAATACATTTTCATAGAAACAACACTGCAGTTTAACAAATGACTTCTAAAAAATAGACTAGTAATCACAGGAACATCATGAAGTAAAAATAGATTGCTCTTTAATTGTTTCTGGCAACTGAGAAAGGAACAGAGAAAGATTTAATATGAAAATGAAGAAATGTTGGCAAGGGGAGGCCAATGACCTTTGAATGTGTTGTATCAGTAATATTTCACAATGTGTGAAAGTGGTGGAAGAATTGAATCATCAACCATCACATGGTTGCATGGGCATCTCCATCACAAAAGATTCTCATGCTTAGGGGTTAGTACTAACTTGAACATATCCCATCGATGTATTAATTTGTAATAATGTTACTGGTAAGTGCAATAGTACATAAGACACTAGTTGGGATACTAAAGCAGGCTCTTTCCTGAGAATCAGAAATTCTCTGATGACATACGTTAGCCTAACTCCCTGATAGCCTGGACAAGATTCTTTAGGCTGCTCATCAGTCTAGAGCACTTTCAGACAACCTTCCATCTGCCCTTCCCTCACAAGGGGTCAAACTTTTATCAGACTTCCTAGCTCTCTCCTAATTCTTCTTACAGGTGTTTCTCTTAATCAATTGCATGTTCATCTTGCATCTGCTTTTCAGAGGACCCAGACTGACACATGGGTCAATAAAACATTGTAGCTTGGTAGTTGAAAATGAGATTTTTTCTCTCCCACAGAAACCACTTATATTAAAATAGAGGCCCGGTGCATGACATTTGTGCACTGGGGGGCCGGGGGGGTGTCCCTCAGCCCAGCCTGCACCCTCTCCAATCTGGGACCCCTCGGGGGATGCCCTCAGGGATCAGGCCTAAACCGGCAATCGGACATCCCTCTCACAATCCGGGACTACTGGCTCCCAACTGCTAACCTGCCTGCCTGCCTGATTGCCCCTAACTGCTTCTGTCTACCAGCCTGATCACCCCCTAACCACTCCTCTGCCAGCCTGATCAACACCTAACTGTTCCCATGCCGGCCCAATTGCCACCAACTGCCCTCCCCTGCAGGCTAATAAGTAAATTAGCATATTCCCTCCTTATTGGCTGTGGGTGCCGCCATCTTTGAGGGCAGGGCAGTCAATTAGCATATTCTGTCCTTATTGGCTGTGAGCATTGCCATCTTTGCCACAGCGTGAAGGTCAATTAGCATATTCCCTCTTTATTAGATAGGATTTATGATAATTTTAATATTGGTTATTGATTTTTTATGTTTATATATAACATTTTAAAGCAATCTTATGTCATTACTAAGAAAAATGAAGACTTTTGGTTTTCCTTTGAAACTGGTGTGTTTGTCATTCAAGTTTGAAAAGATACCCTAACTAAACATTAACCTGCTACACTTCTCTGTAACTGAGGGGAGTCAGGGGAAATCACTTCCAACATTTATAATCAATTTACTCCAAGTAAATTGTTTTTTCAGTTCAGCTTTGTTACCTCAGAGATGAAGCCACGTATTATGTTGAGTTCTCTTTCTAAGCATTATTCTCAGTTGTGCACACCCTCCCCTACCATGAAACAAAACCATCATCAGCTGCTAATGGTGTGTTTTACTGAGTTCAACTCCACCCATTCTTGCTCGTTTACCACAACCCAGCCTTTAAACACTAAACACTGCTCAGATTCCTGCTTCAACCACTTGTGCCCACTTGGGCTGGTTTCTCCAACAATTTAGAAAAACCCAGAGGCCAATAAACAAGTAAACTTGGACAGCCACAAACCACAGTGCCCCAAGCCTAAACTACAGAGTTTGCTTAGTTGGCATACCTCAAGCTGGGACAAATCCATTGTTAGCCTTGGCCGAGGGCCTCCAATGAACCTCCTGAGAAGGCTGGAAACGTCTCACAATAACATATATAAAAACATTGTCTGCCCTGTGCAGGGATCTGGCAGTGAACATATGGCAAAGATTCTTTTCTTGCTTCATGGCTCTATTGTCATTGCTACCATACTTAGAAGTTCTTCTGTACTTTTGGGATCTAACCCACTTTTTATTTTCTAGGACAACTGAGGGTGGGGAGATGGGTAGTAGGAAACACTGGAGATTCTTGGCATTGCTCTCCTTATCACTTATTTTTTTTCAATTTAAATTTTGAAACAATCTTTAATAAACGTTAATTTTTTTCTTTTTTTCTTTATTAAGATATTACATATGTGTCTTTATCTCCACATAGCCCCCCCGCACCCGCCCGCCACTCATGCCCTCACCCCCCTGGTGTCTGTGTACATCAGTTAGGCTTATATGCATGCATACAAGTCCTTTGGTTGATCTCTCCCCTTTACCACCACTCTCCTCTACCTTCCCTCTGAGGTTTGACGGTCTGATCGATGCTTCTCTGTCTCTGGATCTGTATCACTTACTTTTAATGTGAGGGTTTCAACAAATAAGTTAACAGAAGCAGAAATGCAGACACCATTGCATTCTTTGCCATCACTGAGTAACTCAAGAAAGCATGGAATGTGCCATCAGGGGACCAGGCTTTTCCAACTTTTACCTACTATGGAATCACCTAGGAAACAAGAGGGTGACACCTTGCATAACTAAAATGCAGTATTACAGTCAGGAGATTGGCATCATTTCAACCCACATCCCAGACCAATTAAGTGAGACTCTCTGGGGTTAATACCCAAGCATTAGTTACCTCCAATTTTCAGCCACATTTAAGAACCATTACACTAGGTCTGAGTCATTAGTTCTCAAACTTTATCATGCATCAGGATCATCCAGACACTTAATACAGAGATTTCTGGGTCTTACCCCAGTTTCTGATTAGTCTAGGAAAAGGATTTGCATGTCTAACAAGGGTCCAGGATATGTTGCTGTTCCTGGTCCATGGAATTTGAGACCCCACACTCTAGGAAATTCTGGGTTTCCCAGAAGGTCCAGCTGAGCAGACTCAGCTTACATTTTGTTGACAATCACTATGCCACCTGAACATCACTATCTACAGAGAAACAGACTATTAAATATTGTCATTGAGAACAGTACTGCCCCTCATCAAAATCAGAATTTTTAAGATAAGGAAGCAGGGAAGAACAGATGTTAGAGAAGTCAGGACTTTCTAAAAATCTTAATGTTGAGTGAACATAAAAATGCCATTTTTCTGGCAGACTGGAGTAAGCTAAACGTATTTGGAGCCTGGGGGGCAGCAGCATCTCTAGGCACAGACACTCGGGCCACATGGGCTCTGCCCATCATTGAGGGCATGTGAGCTCTGCCCATGCAGATGAAGAAGCTCTGACTGACAACTGAATGCGGCTGCCACACACATATACCTAGGTGAACTGCTATTGACCTCATTTGTCTCCATTTTTTAAAGGAAAGGAAAAGCTCATGTTCAGCAGCTTTAGCAAGTGTCAGTCACGTGGGAGCAGGTCTGATGAAAAGTTAACTTCTAATGGAAGGACTGCCTCTTCCCTCAGCACACTTCATCCAGAGGGTCAGTGAATTGTCTATGCCAGAAGGATCGGGGATATACTAGCACTTTGATCTGATCTGGCTTCCATCATTCTTTCTCAAATACCATTTCCTTCAGATTTTTTTTTCCTATGAAGTGATCTCATACAATTCTTGGCTAACAACATGTAGCTTTAGAGTTTTAGAATCATTGCCAATAGATTAGCTGAGTGACTGAGGGAGCACAGACCATTAGAAAGTACTCTAATACCCCTAATTCTGCTCTTACCTTCAGCACACCATGGCCATTTGGAATGATTGCAATGCTTCCCATTTTTGTAATGGTTGAATCTGAAAGGGAAGTGGGCCCTGAAATGCCTTAGTGCAAAGCAATTTTTAAGCTTTGAAAACTTTTCCCTTCAAGTCACAAAATGTTCTGAAAGCTTCTGATCACTTGACTCTATTCTAACCCACACAAATCTGACGGAGCCCCTATTCCTTCAGTCCCCCTACACAATGAAAAATAGTGGTCCTTAGTCATTAAGATGTTCCTACTGCTTCAAATGACTCTATTGCTCCTATAAAAGCCAAAATTATTTTCTCTTGAGAAGGTTCAGGCCTGTGATTTCCTTTGCCAAAAGAATGGGGCCCATCAGTAAAAATTACATAAAAGCAGTGGTTTGCATCAAAAATGTCTTATTTTATATAAATAAAAAGTAAGTACTTGCAGTGTATATTGATCTCCTTTGTTTGGAAAAAAAAAAGATCTATAGTAGTTGCTACAATGTTGGTGACATTGTTACTGTTTCTCTCTGGGTGACAGTAGAAGGCTCACCGCTGGGATGATGGACAGTCCCAGAGACACATACTAGTACACACCCGTTGGTCTGTGGCTACCACTGCAATTTCCAAGGCCTCTCGGGATTTTTGTTTCTCAGGCTGCTGAAATCTTTGCTCAAAATTGGCCACTCTGGCTCTGACTGCCATCCCCTGGGAGGCTCCTCCAACTGCTCTTGGCTTTTGGAAGGTAGTAGGGGTTTTTGAGTAAATGTAATCATAATCAGGTTTTAGCAGATTCTGTATTAGACAGGATTGTTAAAGCTCCATGACCACACAAAGTTCTTACTTCTATCTTCTCTAGCCAATCATTTTCAGTATTAAAATTCTTTAAAAGTATGTAGTCATCTCATCACATTCTTCCTAATTTCATAAAGGTAATGTTTTGTTGTTCACAAATCAGCCAATTCCTTTCCTTCTTATGACACATTGGGCCTTCTACTTAAAATTAATGAAGAAAATATCACACCCCTTCAATTAGAATTAGTTCAAATGAACTGACCCGACAGCCATTGAGCAAGCATTTATTGAGTGTCCACTACATAGAGACTCTGCTAATTGGAGGGGATGCAGCAGGGAAAAAACAGTTATAGTTCCAGTACTCAGCGGGTTCACATGTATCCAGTCAATTGATTTATAAAGTACATATTTAATCATCTACATTTCTTAGGCAATCACGGGGTGAATTTATTTTGGGTAGTTTTTTAACTGTGGTGGGGAAAAGTAAGCAACTGAAAGCAATCTGTCTCCTGCATCCAGAGTGTTCCCTACTTAAGTCTTTTCTACTTTAGCCTCATTACTCACCTTCACTTTCTGATCCTTAGTCCCCAATCCACAAAATAAGTTAGTGCATTAATCATTTATATCTGTTCCCTCTTTAGATTGTGAGTTTCACTCTTGAGCACAGAAAAACTGCCCTTTCCTGACATTCCTCCCTCTCACAGAGCAAATACAGGCATCCCCATGACTATGAAAGCGTAAGACATGTTGGATTAATGGATGGATGGATGGATAGTTGTTGTCAGGATGGATGGATGCTCAGCTGTGCCCAAAGAGAGTGTCTATTTTAAACTAGTACTTTATTGGAGTCACTACCACAGCTTATTGAGTCCACATGGCTTCCTCATAAGTCCAAAGCTATTTCTTCAGTTTTTGAAGGATTCTGTCAAAACATAGTACTTAGGCCCTGTGCACAGGGAAAGGAGAGTATATTTTGCTTTGCAGAACATCTCTTCACGGAATCTGAAAGTCCTCTTAGACGACATCTAGTTCAATTTCATGATTGACAGATGAGAAAAGGAGCCATCAAAGGTGAAACATTCTACCTAAAGTTACATTGCTGGTTAGATACAAAACAATGAGTAGAAACCAGTATTCCTTATTTCCAGCCCTGGGCTCTTCCAAGTGCACAATATGAACCACATTTGTAAACAAGACAAAATGAGGCAACATCATGGATGTCTTCGACAATTCAATATAAATGTGAATGGACAGATGGTTCACCAGGCTTCCTGGATGCCAGCCAGTGGCCCAGGCAGAAGCACAGGGCACCTTGAATTTATATTAGTTTAAGAGGCTACAGAATGTTTATCCAGAATGTGTAGCAGATGCTGCCTCTTCCCATCTGCCTTGGTTATGCAGCTGAGACTAAAATTCTGTGTAGCCATGTCCTATGTAGCAATTCAGTTATGTTTAGTTTCTACAAAAAAAAAAAAAATTAAGGACAGCATAAAATAACAACCCTGACAAAGACTTGAGGTTTGGGAACATCAAGGTTTTACTGAAACTTTATTAGATATTCCTTAATTATAAAATAAGTACAAGTTTTAACATTGTGGGGTGCTTGGG
>NW_005361913.1:1515980-1565161 GCF_000412655.1 Myotis brandtii | reverse complement strand
CAAGAGACATCATTTTGTCTCCTATCTCTGAACAAGTCATGAGATTCACTTTTATTGGGGCAAATCCCTATGCATGCCCTTCCCTACACCAATCATTGTGGCTTGGAGAATGGACTGTTCTGATTGGCTAGGTCTGATTGTGGCCAACACCTAGAACTGAGGTGTTGTAACTGCAAGGGGCAGAGATGGATGATTGCTTTGCAACCACCACAGAATATATTGCTCTAGATATTGTAAAGAAATAGGAATTGCTGTGGTGATAAGAAATAGGAGAAAAGTTAATAAAATCAGAACATTGGACAATGCCTGAAGAAGATAGCTGTAACTGGAGCCTAAGATGGGCGTTTTGTAGTGCTGGGTAATATATCTCTCCATGGCAGAAGGAGTAGAATGGTTGTTTTGAGGGAGTTTGGGAAAGAGTGTTGACAAGGGCTTGCATTGTTTTGTTTTTATCACACAAATGCAATAACTTACAGATGCTTTCTACAAATCTCTTACTTGAAGATATCAGTAGTGGATAGCAAGAATAAAAGCATGCACATAATTGGTGTTTTTTCTACTTACTTTTATCTTTATATATTGGCATACCTCAAATGAAGAACAGTTGGATTTTACTAGTATGCTATTCACAGCATTCTGGATGGGAGAAAGGATAAAGAGAAAGACTTAGAATTTCTTTCCAACTATGGACATTACTCTGACCCTTACTTTCCTTTTTAAATATGATTATTTAAAATCATAGTTGTGTTTTTCTTTAAAATTAGTTATTTATTTTCTTGTTTTTATGTCTCAAATTTTTATAGTGTGATGGTTGAGCCTGAATATCAGTACTTCCTTTCTTTCATTTGGTCCTGTATGGTTTACAAGTACCCTTCCTCCTTGAGATTCAGTATAGTGGACCTCTAAATATACCATCACAAAATGGCATTTTATGAAGTGAGTTCAGTGCAATAAATGCTGCAAATGGAAAATAGCAAACCAGAAAGTAACAAGTACACTGCATTTGGAAGATGTGAAACCTAGCATTTCAGCACTAATTAGCAGTGAACTTTGGTCATGTCATTCAAAGTAGTTCCTTCCTAAGAGGAGAATATCAATACCTTACCTGCCTGTCTAAAAGCAGAGAACTGGACAAGATGATCTCTTGATTTCCTCTTAGGATGAAATATCTGATTCTTGGGGAAAAGTCAGCAAATGACACTTGTAAATGACATGGTAATAATCCCGTGATATTTTGAAATGTTAGTATTAACATAAATGGGCAATTGGTGTATTCATTGAAGGTAAACAAATTACCACTGCAATGTAAGTTAGCAAAAGGGCAGCTTCCATGTTGAAATTTTGTATCCTGTGTCTCAATCAATCATTCAATTTCGAGATCAGTTTTAGTTGTAACTTTTTTGTGCATGTCTATATAGACAATAAAAAAGGTAGTTGTTACCAGGGCCAAAATATTGCACCAGACTGATGGCTTCTCCACTACTCTATAACACACCAGATATTTAAAATTTATATATTAAAGGGCATTGCTATTAGCTTGATTGCTCTTTCTAGAAAACTATTTTTATATTTAGCTGTTTCCTTCATTATCCTAAAATAGGTGTTTAGTGTTATAGTAACATATTTTTAAACATATTTTTAAAAATCAAATTGAGTAGAAATCCATTTGATGAAGAAGGGCTCAAGGCCAGGGAACTAAATAATTTTGTTAAGAAAGTTACATGGATTCACTTTTGAGACTAGGGAATTGCTTTAAATTGATACCAATAATGGCTGCACTAAAACCTATTTTATAACACATGTAGATGCTAGTAAACATTCATTCATGCATGCATGCATTGTTTAGACACACTAAATAACATTGTATGCAGGCACTGTGCTAGGAGCTAGTTTATAGAAGAGTGAGTGAATGGAAACGTCCCTCGACCTTATGGAGTTACAATCAAATTTCAGTGGCAGCGCAAATGGAGGGTACGAGTATTCTACTGAGAAATCTGAAAGGTTTTCACAGACTTAGATGGGCATCCTCTATACATCCATGATAGGTGACATTTCCCAGGGAAACAGTGAAGATAAGAAAACAGAGTGCAGAATATAAGGGGGAACCTACATCTTAAGGATCCAATGGAAAAGGAGTGTTGGGGGAAAATTGTGAAAAAAATACAATCAGAGAGGGTTAGAAGAATCAGGAGGCAGGATCTCTCAGTGACCAGAATGGAGAGAGTTTCAGAAAGTTGGTCAGCTTCAAATAGCATAGAAACGTTCATTACAATGATGTCATAGAGGAGGCAGTAGGGATTAGCACGGGTGTACATTGGTGATGTCTGGAGACAGCTTCCACAAAGTGGCTATTTTATCAAATGCTATTCTGGGCAGCTCTCTGGCAAACAGGCTACATTAAGCCACAAAAGTATGTTAGAAAATTGTAGTACTCAGTCCCCTGCCACCTGTCTGTCTTTATGTGTCACAGGATGAGACAGTTTGCACTGGGTGGTAGAACGATATCTATGATACTCGGTATCTTTCTTTTGACCTCTAAATAAATGATTTGTTTTCCTTATACTGAGGTACACTCACATTCTACATGAGGCCTTCTGGAGAGTCTATTCATCTTTTAGAGAAAGAAAACAGATTGGACCATTCTACCTGTGTATTTCATGCTGGGCTTGTGGTTGGTAACTTTGTAATCTTTCTTCTCTGAATTTCACCAATCTGTGAGAAGACCACTAACCATATTCATCACAATGATAACAAAGATAGTTTTGTTCCCCATACTCTGACATGGAAAATCATTAAGATCCCACTAGGATCCCACTCTGACATGGAAAATCACTAGGATCTATTTTTAAGAACCTGAACTGGGTGGGAGGACACCTTACAGTGTGACAACCAGTATCCCGGTCCTGGCCTGAGCATCTCAAATCTCTTCTGTCTACAAATTTATCCTCTCCTTGACCCCAAACGACCTTTCTCCTTGATTTTTAAATTAGAGTCTTCATCCTGGACCCTAGGTGTTGACAATTGTTTCTGAGGTTACCTTCTTCTCTGAAAGCAATCAAGTTCTCAGAGAAATAGGATTCCATCATTGATAAGAAGATTGTGCTCCTCCATGAAATTTTCATGATCTGTTTTGCTCTATTTGAAATCAAACTATCTATAATTAAAATTAGGATAATTTCTTCTTATATTATCATGTGTTTTATTGGAACCAGCTTTAGATTCACAAACAAGTATGCATCATGTAATTTGTCCTATTAAAATGTGAAATATAAACCAATGATTTTATTTTATTATTTTATTTTTGTCTAAAAGATTTTATTACATAATTTCCAGTTTCCCATATCCATTGATCTTTCACAATAACTTGAAACTCAGAATCAAGTGAGTGTCTTTGTCCACAAAAATCAAATTAGGTGCGCCCTGCCAGTGTGGCTCAGTGGTTGAGCATTGACCTCTGAGCCGGGAGGTCATGGTTCAATTCCTTGTCGGGGTACATGCTCAGGTTGCAGGCTCCATCCCCGGTGGGACCCTGCCAGTGTGGCTCAGTGGTTGAGCATTGACCTCTTAGCCGGGAGGTCATGGTTCAATTCCCAGTCGGGGTACATGCTCAGGTTGCGGGCTCCATCCCCGGTGGGAGGCGTGAAGGAGGCAGCCGATCAGTGGTTCTCTCTCATCATTGATGTTTCTCTCTCTCTCTCTCCCTCTCCTTTTCTCTCTGAAATCAATAAAAATATCTTTTAAAAAAATCAAAT
The DNA here is from genome assembly GCF_000412655.1 of Myotis brandtii. Lineage (NCBI taxonomy): Eukaryota > Metazoa > Chordata > Mammalia > Chiroptera > Vespertilionidae > Myotis > Myotis brandtii. The sequence continues at coordinate 1,561,409 of NW_005361913.1, read as the reverse complement.
TAGGAGTAGGTGAGAACAAACTTAGAAGAAGTCACCCATGGCCCTGTGTTGCTAATGCAGGAACTAGAAGAGATACTTTGCATGCTCAAAAGTCAAAAGCACCAATCATAATGAAGGGGATCTTTTTTGGAAGCTGAGAAAACCAGATAAATAGCCTTTAAACTTTTGTTTCATTGATCCAGAGTAAAGAAAATCAACCATGTCCCCTGTTCAAAAGGTCAAATACACCTTTAAGTGGATTCCAATGATTAGAAAATGAACTGAAACCTGAAGCTTTTTCTGAAAAGTAAGTTCCACCAGCACATGGGTGGGAGGCAGGACTTCTGCATGTCTTCATCTGGAAATGAACCTCATAGCACTGTGACCTCTTTCACGTGGCTTCTCACAGACTGGCTTGAACTAAGAAAAATACTCCCTAACCTTATCTTAAATAGGGATAAGATCTTCTTCATCTTTAAAGCACTCCCTAGGATTTGAAATAATGCTAATTAAAAGCTACTCATCTAAATTTATTGAAAAAAATGATGTTTGGAAAAATATGTAGAAAATAATGGAGTTATTGATAGAGTGCTCAGTGTAACAATATAGGGAAGGGGTGTAGCTAGAACGTTTCTTTGAAATATGTTAAAACAGAAAGTTCAATTATGTACTTATGTTTAATCTTTTACTAATTAAAAAATAGACTACCTGAATAAGGGTTGTGAAATAGTCATGTATTTATTATAGTGAAAAAATCAAGACACACTAGTATATTAGGAATTCTGGGTGAAAGTTTCACTTACAGAAATCAAGTTTCTCATAAGATATATCTCAATACACTAGTATTTGTTGGGTGGGTATTGACATTTTCTTTCCTCTCTTGTCTTTTATTTTAATAGCAAGGTTTCCCTGTGTTTATTGTGTTAGGAAAAGTATTTGTAATGAAGGAACAGAGCGGGGGGGGAGACATTTTTCCCTGGTTGAATTTCAAAATATTCATCTAAGAGGGTGATCAAAAAGTCTCATGGCCTGTACATACATTTTTGTGAACAAAAAAAGTCAGATTGTTTTCTCTAATCAGAGCCTTATAATATTAGAAAGTAATTTCTTGGGCTAAGAAGAGAAAAACACTCAGAATGGGAGAGAAAGAGAGAGTGAGAGAAAGACAGACAGACAGACAGAGATTGAAGAGTTTGGTGGGTACCCAAAAAAGCAGATTGGTGTTTCATCACTTTCCATGCTGAGCTTTGGGGAGGCAACATATTCTCAGCTAGGTTTTGGGGCATGAGAGGGTAAAGCAAATCCTTGATTCCTGGGTAGATGCCTAGGAAGCAGTAACACCCCAGTGAGAAGAAACGTTGTCTACAATGTCTATGTGAAGTGATTTGTGCTCAGCTTTGTTCGGATTTCCTCATGTGTGTAAGGATGTCATGTTGGGGCATCAAGAATCACACCTGCATAGACAGTTGACAGAAGGACAGAAACAACAATGGTTGGCTCAGTGGATGCCACATGAATGCTGTGCATGGAACAGAAGCCTACAAGGGGAACTCATTATTGCCCCCAAGTCACACTGGGGAGATTAACCACAGAGCCACAAAGAGCCACAGGAAGGGCTGAAATACTAGTATGTAGCCTCAGGCTAGGAAACTATGTCCCAGCTACAGTTCAATTCTATCAGTAGGTAAAAAGGGCAAAAAGGATGTTTTATGGCAATAGATAGCAGTCACCACCACAGGCTGCTCATTTTGTCACTAAATTTGTGTACAAAATTCTTCCTATATGTAAAACACCATTAATCCCAATTAAGGAAAATCACTAAAAATTCCACTGGTTATTTATCTTACACATTTTTTGGGGGCGGGGTGGGGGGGTGGTGATTTTCTATATCTTCTCAGGTTTAACATAGTTCTCAGTTGTATAAAAATTAATTCAGTAAAAACGACTATTCTGAAAATTAAAGTATGGAATAAAAAAAAGTAGACTAGTGATACATTTTTAATCCTGAAGATCAGTAATTACAAAGAATGACTTACTTGTTGGACTATTAGTTATCCTTGGAAAAAAGATTTTGAATAATAGTAGTTATATTCAGTTGTTTAGTGAGAGAAACCATTAGTTTTTCCAATCCTGTGGGACTCCAGATTTTTACATGCTCTCTATTTTGTTAGATCTCTTCTTGTGAACCAGCTAATCATTGCCTGAGTTCATCATTCTTATAATTCCTTAACGTAATCAGCAAGGAATGTGTAACACACAGATAATATGAATTGCTTCCTTGAGAGCCAAGGGTGTTTAGGCATATTGTCTACTTTCTAGGTTATTAAATTTATTGGGGTGACGTTGGTTAACAAGATTATGTATGTTTCAAATGTACAATTCTATAATACATCATCTGCATATTGCATTCCAGTCTTATTGGTGAAACATGCAAGATTAATGGGTAATTATACATAGTTAGTTAAGGGCTATGACAGATGTAAACACAGCAAGATGTTAAGAACAAAATAAATAATCTATCTTGGCCTGTAGAGGTCTGGAAGGCTTCTAAGAGGAGGCATATATAAAAAAATGAAGGATAAATAGTAATTTTTCTAGTTTGGGGAGGAAAGAGAGAGGAATTAATTTAAAACAACACACACACACACACACACACACACACACACACACACACACTATGTCAGCCTGCTTGAAGGTTGACATTATGGGAGAACCACAGAGTATCACATGACTGATACATAAAATTTTATTTAAAGAACAAATTTTTGGACTACAGAAAGAGTGGGGCAAATAGTATGCAATGAGATTGAAGAACATGAGGGATTTTATAGCACCTATGATCTTACAAACAGGCAGTCACAATTTAACTCGAAGACTATGTGGAGACATATACAAACCAGACAACTCTCCATCCCGAAGTGAACACAATTTCTTTCCTTCATGTCCAGACTGCAATATCGCTCTTCAGGTCTCCCACCCCTCATTAGCCCCAGGTCACGTGCCACACAGGTAAATCGTCTTACTCTCATGTGGCCCCTCTAAGAGGAAATCTGCATATTTTCTCATTTACAGCTCTACACTCTCCCCAGTGAAAAAGCCCATGTAATTTGATTCTAAATAGATTTAGGATCAAATTCAGTTCTGTTGGAGCTTTACTTTAAATGATAATAATTATATAATATCTCAGCTAAGTATGTTTTTGTTACATAAATTTAAAGTTAATATTCATAATTAGAGCAATATTATCCTTTGTAAATACATTTTCTTCTAGTTGCATTCTCATAACACCTATTTTAATGCTTTTCCCCAGGACTATAGACAAATAATACAACCACGGCTTTTGATAGGGCAATGAAAGTAGAAGCCAGTTATGCTGTATAAAACCAGAGGACAAAGTGAAAAGCAGTAGAATTAAAATAATACTGTAACCATCAAATTGTATAACCATCAAGGTATTTTTGTTTTGTTGTGCTATTTTTAATCTTTTACTTATCTATTTAGAGATGAGGGATGCCGTATTAGATTGGTTAATTTTCTCTTTATTTTTATTAAAGCAAAATATAATTTTCATTTTTATTCTTCCTTACAAATACTGGTGTAGTATAGGGAAAGTCAAATGTAACCTTGAATTCCTGAGGAGGTTTTGTGAGGGAGAATAACAACGTTTACTTTGGTTGCATGAGCAGTCTTAATAAATCTACATATACATGATGCTGGATCTCACTAGACCTAACTCACATAAGCCTCTTACACATCTCCATCCTCAGAAAACCTCTAGCTTCCCTTTGCTTGCCACTTGGGTTTGCTTCCTTCTCATCAGCCAGCACCCTTGTAAGTCACTCCTTTGAGCTTCCTGATCTTGTGTCCTTCTCACTCATACCTGAACCTATTGGGGTCCAGAGTGAGGTCTTATATGTTGTTCTTCCAGGTTCTCTAACCTCAACATCTGCAGAACTGAGCACATCCATCCACTCACCACACCCAGGGCAAAACCAATTCTGTTTCTCACCCACTACCATAAGTCATCAAGTCTAAGATATGCTATTTTCTCATTTTAAAATCTCTGAAATCAAAATCTTCCTCACAATGGATGGCATTTTAGAATTGCTGCTGCCAGGCAAAAGTCTTAATAAAATTAGCATTTGAATACAAGAATTTAGTTTTATATGTTCATGTTGTTAAAGAGTATTAACTGGCATAATATCTCTGTATAGGAAGTAGATATAGTCCTCAAAAACTGACTGTAAGCTAAACCTTAGGATAATATACCCCCTTTTCCTGATCATTTATTTGAACAAGTAAAGTCACATTTAAAAATATGTCAAAGTCATTCTAAGTATATTTCTAATGCAAAACCAATTTTAAAATTAAATGTTAACAGAAAAAGTCAGAAGATAAAAATACTAAAACTAAAAATAAGATGATCAGCAGATGAGGACATGGAAGTGAAACATCCTAAGATTTCATGATTTGACTTTAGTTTTCACCTGCTACAAAACACATTTACACTTCCAATTTTAGCAATTATTTTACATTCTTATTTTTCACTGTCTGATATCATTGGCATTTGGCTTTCCTTAGACTATTTTGATCCTAGTCAATCAGTCAATCAATCAATCAGTAAATGTCTTCAAAAACACATAACTCAATCAGTAAGTGTCTTTAATAATCATCTAAACAGGACATTAATCAAGAAGCCCAAATAGATTCTACCTACTCCTACACTCAAGATGTATTTTAGGTTCTTTGAGAGATAAGTTATAAACACATCCACATCTAATATCTCAGCCCACACATTCCAGATGCTCAATAAATGTTCATTGCATAATAAAAGTTTTATTGACAGATGACAGCAATAAATTAATACTAACAATAAATTGCACCTATGATAGTGCCACAAGAGCAATGTGGGTTTTAGGAACAGGCGGCTTTCTTATGAGAGAGAGATATGAATAGTCTGACCTCCTCTGAGTTTACCCGGGCTGGAAGGCGAAGTGCTATACATAGACCATATAGTGCCTTTGTGCTCATTTGCAAATGAAACTCCTTCTCCAGGCAGATGCAACCCTACACCTTGTGCCTTGCCAAACAAAGCATAAGCTGGATTTTAGCTCCTTTCCCGTACACTTGTCCAGACCCTTTTGTTCAGTAAGCATCCTATACATGGTGGCTCTGGAAAGAAGAGAACGTATACCTGAAATGGCACTCGGCACTTTTCCTTAACTACAACTTATTTTCCAAAATTATTCTTCCCTTCCCACAATGGCATATCTCCTATTTACCTACAAGCTTTATTCTTTTCATTCATAGATCTCACTTACTGGTGACCTAGCAAAATGTTTTAAATGTTATTCTCACTTTTAAGTCATCATTTTGCCCCCCTTTTGCCTCCTCAATTTAAAAAACATAGTTATTTTTCCAATGCACTCAGTACTAATAACTCACTATCTGTTCTGGTATTCATTATTATCTCCTTTAATCTTTCCAGCTACCTGTGAGGTAGGTATGACTAGGAGCCCCATTTTACAAATGAGGAAGTTGAGGACCTGAGAGATTCTGTGACTTATTCAGGCTCTTGCAGAAGCCTGTATTTTTTATCCTAAATTTCTGAATCCAAATTTTTAAAGGTAAAGTCCCTGAGAATAAGCCTTTTTCTGTCTACTTTACGTTCAAATTCCTACTTTCTAAAATATCATACAAGTCAATATTCAATAAGAATGCAATTTGTTTGATACTTATTGTTGAGAACCTAATATTTGGCACTTATAATCTTAGACACTAGAAATACAGCTGAAAACAAAACCAATAAAAATCTCTAATTGTCATGCAGCTTTTAATCCAATAGAGATGATACTCAATAAATAAATTAGCAAGTAAATTATATAGTATGTTAGATGTTGACAGATAATATGGAGATAAAGCAAGGAAGAGGAAAGGGAATACAGAATGGAGATAGGAGACTTGCTATTTAAATAAGGTGGTCAAGAAGTGGTGCAATAATTGACTGATATTTGGACAAAGCTCTGAAGGAGGACAGGAGTAAGGCACATTGGAATAAAGCTTGCCAGGCCAGGCAGAGAGCACAACAGAGCCAAATTCCTGAGGGAGACTCCTCATTGAGGATTGCATTTTGCATATTTGAGTAACAGCAAGGAATTGATTTTACTATGAAAAAGAAGTGGGCAGTAAGAAAAAGAGACAGGAGTCAAGGTCAGGAAGCTAAAAGGTATGGGCAATATATACATTAGACCTTTGTTAGAACGTTACCTTCTACTCCAAGTGCAATGAGAAGACACTGGAGGTTTTAATCAGAGCCATGACAGAATCTCGTGTCCATTGAAACTTGACCTATCTGGATGATAGGGTCTCTGTTCTGTTCCATTGATTTATAAGACTGTTCTTGTGCCAGTACCAGGCTGTTTTGATTACGGTGGCTTTGTAGTATTCTTTGATATCTGGTATTGTGATTCCTCCAACATTGTTCTTCTTTCTCAAGATTGCTGTGGCTATTCCAGGTCTTTCTTGGTTCCATATAAATTTTTGGAATTTTTGTTCTAGATCTGTGAAATATACTGTTGGTATTTTAATAGGGATTGCATTGAATCTGTAGATTGCCCTGGGAAGTATGGACATTTTAATGATGTTATTCTACCAATCCATGAACATGGAATATTCGTCAACTTGCTTAGATCTTCTTCTATCTCTTTTTTTCAATGTCCTGTAATTTTCTGAATACAAGTATTTTACCTTCTTGGTTAAGTTTATTTCTAAGTCTTTTAATTTTTGTTGCAAAGGTAAATGGGATTGTTTTTTTGGTTTCTCTTTCTGAGAATTTATTGCTGCTGTATAAAAAAGCCATCGATTTTGGGGTGTTAATTTTGTACCCTGCTACATTGCCAAACTCACTTATTACATCTAGTAGTTTTTTGGAGTCTTTAGGGTTTTCTATGGACAATATCATGTCACCTGCTAATAATGAGAGTTTTACTTCTTTCCAATTTGGATGCCTTTCATTTCTTTTTCTGGTCTGATTGCTGTGGCTAGAACTTCCAGTACTATCCTATATAATAAAAGCCTAATATGCAAACAGGAGACTGGGAGTTCGACTGCTCGCTATGATGTGCATTGACCACCAGGGGGCAGCATGGAACATAGTGGGTGTAGGCAGCACTGGCAACAGGCGGCAGTGGAGATGCTGCCAGCCCGATGGGCCCCCATGAGAGCGGGACCATGGCAGAATGGTGGAGCATGTGAGCGAGTGGTGCTAGGCCAAAGCGAGTGCAAGAGGGGGCCCAATTGCCTCACTGATCACCCAGCAGACAGTGACAAGTGGTGGCAGGGGGTGGGGCTGCCACCTGGCTCCCAGGCACTGAGAGAGCTGGGCAGGAGGGCTGGGCCCCAATCGATCTCCCCAAAGCGGGATGAAGCGGGACCATGGTGGAATGGTGGAGCAGGTGAGTGGGTTGTGCTAGGCCAAGGCTAGTGCAAGAGGGGGCCCAATTGCCCCACTGATTACCCATCAGACAGTGACAAGTGGTGGCAGGGGGCGGGGCTGCCACTTGGCTCCCAGGCACTGAGAGAGCCAAGCAGGAGGGCCGGGCCCCAATCAATCTCCCAGAAGCAGGATGATGGAGCAGGTGAGGGGGTGGCGCCAGGTCAAGGCAGGGTACCAGGTGGGGCTGCAGGGCTGTAGGGCTGCGAGGCTGGGGGTGCAATCTGGGGCTGGGAGGCTGGGGGTGCAAGCTGGGGCTGGGAGGCTAGGGGTGCAAGCTGGGGCCCGATCTCCACAGGCCACCCTGAGGGACCCCACCCGTGCACGAGCTGCGAGGCTGGGGGTGCAATCTGGGGCTGGGAGGCTAAGGGTGCAATCTGGGGCTGGGAGGCTAGGGGTGCAATCTGGGGCTGGGAGACTAGGGGAGCAAGCTGGGGCCCGATCTCTGCAGGCCACCCTGAGGGACCCCACCCATGCACGAATTCCTGCACCAGGCCTCTAGTGCTGCATAAGAGTGGTGAAAGCAGATATCCCTGTCTTGTTCCTATTCTTAGGGGAAATGGTTTCAGTTTTTGCCCATTGAGTGTGATGCTCACTGTATGTTTGTTATATACTAGTATAGCCTTTATCTTATGCTTCCTTTATTCCCACTTTGCTGAAAGTTATAACAAATGGGTCTTGGATTTTGTTGAATGATTTTTCTGCATCTAGTGATATGATCATATGATTTTTGTTTTTGAATTTGTTTATGTGATGTATCACATTTATTGATTTGCAAATATTGTACCAGCTTTGCATCTCTAGAATAAATTTCACTTGGTCATAGTGTATGATCCTTTTAATATATTGCTGGATCCGATTTGCTAATATTTTGTTGAGGGTTTTAGCATCTATGTTCATCAGGGATATTGGCCTGTAATTCTCTTTCTTTGTAGTGTCTTTATCTGGTTTTGGAATTAAGATAATACTGGCCTTATAAAAAGAGCTTAGAAGTATTCCTTCCCCTTGGATTTTTTGGAATAGTTTGAGGAGTATAGGCGTTAGTTCTTCTTTGAATGTTTGATAAAGCTCCCCTGTGAAGAGAGAGAGAAATTCTAACCTTACACTCCTAAATGAAGTATTATGGAAAGTTATTCAAGATGGTGTGATTTCAATGATATAGCTCCTTTAAATATATTATTGATTTCAGAGAGGAAAGGAGAGGGAGAGAGAGATAGAAACATCAATGATGAGAGAGAATCATTGATCAGCTGCCTCCTGAATGCCCCCTTCTGCAGATCGAGCCTGCAACCTGGGCATGTGCTCTTGACTGGAATCGAACTCGGGACCCTTCAGTTCATAAGCCCATGCTCTATCCAATGAGCCAAACCAGATAGGGCTATCATGGTCATTTCTGCACACATAATGGAGAAAGGTAAAAAGAGAAGCAGATGTCTATGCTGTCTATGAAACTAATCTTTAATGCCCCCTTCTGCAGATCGAGCCTGCAACCTGGGCATGTGCTCTTGACTGGAATCGAACTCGGGACCCTTCAGTTCATAAGCCCATGCTCTATCCAATGAGCCAAACCAGATAGGGCTATCATGGTCATTTCTGCACACATAATGGAGAAAGGTAAAAAGAGAAGCAGATGTCTATGCTGTCTATGAAACTAATCTTCTTTCCCTTTTCTTAAACCACAGCTAGAGGGATTCTCCTGGAGTTCTCTGTTAATTTCTGGTTTCTAGGGATGCCAGAGGGAGTCAACTTAATAAACTCACCAATTTGGTGGTTCTTAAAATTCTGGTGTCTTATCAATCTTCTTGCTACTATTTACTTCTCACGTAAATAGCTATTCCATACATTTTGTTCAAGTTTTACAGTTGTGCTCTGTGGTTAAAACAAGAAAATGTGTGCTTATTCCATCTTACCTATAATGAGAGCCCTATATACTTACTTATTTCCATTACTATGTGCTCCTGGAAGGCAGAGGTCATGTGTCATTCACTTTTTATCCCTTAGGTATATCTAGAACAGCACCTGGGGCATAGTAGTGTTCCCTGTAATATTTGTTGAATAAAAACATATAACATTTCATTAATGGCATATGATTTTATAGCCTATCAGGCAAATACCAACTCAAATTAAATCATCTTTGTAAAATTTTGATTTCTTTGAAAAGTTACCAAGCTAGATTACATATGCATTTATTTATTCAAAATGTAAAAATAACTCCTGTTTCCTAATGAGAAAAAAATGTGTGCAGACTTCCTACAATCTTAGAAGGTTACAGAAGACTCTAAATATGGAAGGTTGAATCTAGGAACTAACATGATTTGAAATTCATAGAGCAACAGTTTTGTCAGAAGAAAAAAATTATTATACCAGAAAAGAAAGTGATATATCACCAGGTTGCCATATAGTTGAAAATATGTTCTAAGTGCTGTAGAGCAGCACATTTTAAATGTGGGCTAACTATTGCCTAATCAATTCAATGAGGTTGGAACCTTTCTGGTTGCATTAGAGGCTACCTCATGAACAGGTGACCATTCTTCTATGATTATTTCTATTAAAATGTAGCCCACAAAGAGGTGTGTTTTTTTTTTTTAGTGGGACCATTTCAAGTTAAATTAAATTTTACTAAATATGACAGTCATATGGGACATATACAGGGGACAAAGTTGTTTTATAGTTGTGAGCATGAAAAACACAGAGTTTACTCTTGTATTACTAGTATTATTTATTACCTAGTGGCCCAGTGCCTGAATTTGTGCCCAGATGGGGTCTGGTCAACTGGCCCTGATCAGGGTGGGGGTAGGGGATTGATCAGCAGTGGAGACGGCTGGAGGGAGGTGCCTTGGGCTGTTGGCTAGTCAGCCCTGCCCTCTGGTCGAGCTCCTGGTTGAACTCCAGGTCAAACTCCCAGTAGAAGGGGAAATTTGCATATTAGCCTTTTATTATATAGGATTATTGCATTATTGTCCATATGAACAATTGTAAACCTAGTTTTTCCACCCCTGTATTTTAAAATTTCAAAAAATAAAGTCCTGACAAACTTCATTAATTCATAATTTTAGATGATGCGCATTATTATGATGTGTCACTGATGACATTATTATTTACCTGAATATAAATACTGAGCTTACAGAATAATTTAGAATTTTATAATTAAAAATAAAATTCAACAATTGTTTATTTGTGTGCAAGCTGAAAGTTCCAGATTGCACTATGAAAAACTGCTAATAATATAATAAATTAGACTATGCCTGAAATTATCCATTCATTTATTCATATATTCAAAAATTTTAAGTACCATACATGTACCAAGAAAAGCATGAGGTATGTCCCTGCCTTGTAATGAAAATAAACAAAAGCAATTTATGTTCTTGAACTCCTCCTTAGAAGTGTTTCACCTTCCCACACATGCAGAATGCAAATCAGTCTCAACCCCCTTCTCAAGGATGATCACCTTGTAAGGAGTTTGGAGCAACATCCACACCAGCCCATTAAACAGGGGTTTTGCTCTTCACTTTCCCTTAAACCAAATAAGAAAAAAAGACATACATCTGTGTGCATGTGTGTGTGCGCGCACATCTGTTCATGAGTGCACTGTCCAACTCTTCCATTGAATAATAGGTGCCACTTTAAAGATTCAACTTTGTTATATAGATCTCATTACCAGGCAGTTTCTTTTTCCTTTTTTCTCTCTCTTTCTATTTTTTCAAACCAAAATTAAAGATGATTGCACCAGAGGGAAATAAGATCAGGGGTGAGGTTTGGTGGTTTGGAGGGCCAGATTCTTGATTTTTTCAGGCTTGTTGGGTCAGAGAATTAACTATACTTTCAAGTCCAAATTTAAAGCAAGGTGGCATAAATTACATAACAGAAATTTGATAAGTTAGTTGAAACACATAGGGAAGATACTGTTACAGCACAAACTCTTTGATTATCTTATGGGACAAAAATACCTCATCGAGAGATTGGGAGATCATCTCCTTAAAATAACCTAACAGAATTAACTTTGGAAAAAAATGTGCTGAAACTAAATGGATTTCCTGAGAATGGAAGAGCAGAATTATGAACAGGTTGGGTTTAAATGTCAACTTTGCTACTTCACCAACATCTTTTCCGTTTCTTCATAGATAAATGGAGGGTAATTATACCCCCATCACCTCTCCTTGGGTCATTACAAGGTTTAAATGAGATGTTGCAGATAAAGACATTTTCTTAGTATATGTCACATGAAAGCCTTCAGTAATGCTAGTTGCTGTGACAGTGTCTAGGAAAAGAAAGAAAGGGAAGGAAAGGTAGATATTGGCAAATCCCCCAGGATTAAAATTTTACCATTTATAAGAAGGTGGAGCTGGTACCATTGTAATTAGTTAGTTATTAATAATAGAAAAGGAGCAAAGGGAAGGCCAGACATTATATACATTTCACTTAGGCAGCTTTACCAGGAAGCTTCAATTTCACGCTCCCCAGGGAACCGCAGGCCCATTTCCCACAGATCACTGGGGGAAGGGTTCCAACAATGGGGAGAGAGATGCATGTGCAGTAAAGTTGGGATGATTAGAGAAGGTGTCTGTGGGTCACACCCGGGAACAGAGATCATTGGCCAGAATGGGTGTTGCCAGTGCAAGCCCACAAAAATTCAGGAAGATATAATACCCTAAACAAAGGAGTTTGTGCTCTTGGCTCTTGGCTTGTGGGGCTCTCTCATTCCTGCTTCCTCTCATTTGCCCATGTTTCCTGCATAGCCATGCGGCCCTGGGCACACCCCACATGCAAATTAAGCTAGCCTGATGCTGCAATGTACTGTGCTGACATGGAACGGAAACTCTGGGCACTGATTCTAGCCCTATGGAAGCCACCGCTATACTTCCTCCATGACTGGATGAAGGAAAACGGGACCTTGGAAACTCAGTGATGTAATTCCGCAGAAATACAGCTTTCTACAATACCTCATCATCCCATGTGAGTCTCAGAAACTATTTTTCTTGGGATATTGCAAGAATCCCGCTCCCATGAGCAACAGGTGGAAACAATGAGCTCTCCCTGAAGGGGAAAATAAGACATTTGGGGGACTAGCTATCTGAATCTGTGCCAGTAACCTGCCTTTTGATGTACACCCTTGCTTGCTGATAAACTCCATTCTTATCTGTGATGCCTGTCCTGCCTTGCAGAACCTGTTTCCCAGAATACTCCCATTTTACAGAGGCCATCAACCATGAATCATATACAACCCCAGAGGGGCTGGTGCCATTGCTGGCAGGCCTCTGGGTGTGGTCTCACTTCCCCCATCCCAAGTCACGAGGGCTGCAAAGCCCAAGAAGGGTTTGGAAGCCTGATCTGTATTTTGGGACAAAGAAACTAAGAGTATAAAGGGAAGGCTTCATCCATATTCATCACTCAGGATTGGGAGACTGACTCCCCTGAGTCACGGCACTAGTGCCTTCTGCAATAAAGGCAAATTTTCTGAATATTCTCTGAGTGCCCGGCTAGTTAATTCTCCTGCGCCGCCTGGCAGCTTATCTGCAACATCCCCACTGGTAATAGAGCATTAGCGATGCCCACCTCAACATGAAAGGTAGCTGGCTCCTTCCGTTTAAAATAAATGTGGGTTGAGACTTTATGAAATGCATTGGAAAGCCAAGAAAGAAGTCCTGACCACCAAGTAATTGTTTCCCTTAATGTTAGGGGAATAAGTGAGCTGGCACTGGTAAACACTTAAAAAGAAAAGTCAGCTCTAAGGTTTAGGTGTAGAATTAGCATTCCTATTTGATGGCAGATCCAAATAAAAAAATAATGGCACACATCTCTACAGTTAGGGTGAGTGACAGTAGTAGCCCCATTGTTCGATGTATAAGCAGAAGTATGAAAGACATCTAAAGTATTCCACTTTAAATGACCAATTTCAGTGTTCAAGTCATCAGACTAAAATTTAAAATAAATCCACACACACCTCAGGACAGAGATTTCCATTTCAGAAGTGGCTATCTATACAACCTGAGAAGCTTCCCTTCCCTGAAATGTCTACGTTCATATTTCACAACCACAATTTACTAGGAAAGTTGCCAGTTTATTCTCTGCAAGATTTTTGGAAGAGTTTGCTGGCACATTGTGTCCTATCTTGAGGTTTGCAAAAGGGAGAGGACAGTTTGACAAAGCCATGTCAAGGAAATGTTGTTCCACCAGCAAGCCAAAGGTCAGGCTGTAATTTAAGCAGCAGTTGGCCTGTCAAGGATAGAGCTCTCCCTGGTTTCATCTCGCAAGCAGAGAGAAAATCAATCCCTTAGCAATCTTCACATGGAAGTTTAAGTCAGGACAAGAAAAAGTAAACTTGTTTTGCCTTTTTTTTTTTCTGGTTGGTCAGCAGACAGCGTTGTAATTGTTCTGTTGATGGCATAAGATTTTTCAATGTTATTTTTTTATTAGTAACATTAGATATGTAATGTTTTTTAATGTGCTTATTTTTCCTCCGTGTTATCAAAACATATGGAAAACTGGGACTCCGAATGTGCACTTAGACCCCAGGAAACTCACCAGCAATGACTACCCAGATGTTGATTTTAAGGACTCCAAAGTTCAGAACAGCCCGAATGATTTGCATGCAAAAACAAAGTCTGCAACTGTTTGCATAAAAATAACTTTATAGCTAACCAGTTGATTTGATTAATAACTCATGGGCCTTGATGTAGGCACTTTGGAAAACACAGTCATAATTTCAATGTAACACGTGGGAGAGTTAGAGGGAAAACAGCTTAGTTCTCTAAGGCCCACCTCTGGTTCCTAGAATTGGAGTTAACTTAACTTTCAACTTTAACCCCACTGAAAAGAGTTTGCATTTTTGCCTATCATTTTATTATTAGAATTCCGTTTTGTTTTACATGCTATCATTGTTTGAGCTGCTGTTATTTTAATATGCTATTTGCCTGACTATGCTGGTCAGCTTGATATTTAGCAATGTTATAACATTACTTAGGTTGTTTGACCTAAATTATAAAAATAATACATTCCCTTTGCAAAGAAAATAATCTAAATAACAAAAAAGTCAAATCAGTGAATCTAGTTATGTTGAATTCCATCTCATTTTAACCTCTCTACCACTATCACCACCACCTCTCCCATGGGCTTCTGCAGCCTCCTGCTTCTCTCCCTGGCTCCTTTCATTCCCTGGGCTTCCTATTCTTGAGCATGGGGATGGAATCTAAAGCTCTTCCTGCTACCAACAAATCTTTACATAAACAGCTCTCCCTACTCCTTTCTCACCTCACTTCAGTCATACTCACTCCTTGTATTTCCCTGGCCTCATTCTTTGTCACTGACTCCTTGCCTGAAAGATCTTCCAACAGATACTGTATTTTTCCATGTATAAGATGCTACTTTTTCTAAAATCCTTAGACTGAAAATCAAGGGGCATCTTATACATGGAAGTCAGCCGAGGAGGGAACTGCTTGGGTGCATAGCTGCCCATACCTTGTCAAACAGGCTTCCTCCAATCATGAGCCTTATCGTTACTAATGTCAGCTGATGCTGTAATTGGAGGTGGAGGTGGAGAATGATCAGATGCAACAGGGACTGGAGTGTTCTGAGCCCATAAAGATGTCAAAAATAAAAAGATAAATACCGATAAGCCATTGTCTTACTCCGCAAAATTCAAACTCAATAATCAGCTATGCAAAAGAGCATGGAAATAGAGCTGCAGAGAGACAATTTGGACCTCTTCCCACTGAGTGTATGATCAGACAGTGGAGAAAACAGGAAGAACAACTCCTTAAGATACCAAAAAAGAAGGCCTTAAGAGGAAAACCATCAAATTGGGCAAACTTGGAGCAGAGGCTTAAGACTTGGATTATGGAGCAGCACCAGAGTGGCTTATGTGTGTCAACCAAGCTTATTCAATGTCAGGCAAGAATGTTTGCAAGCGAAATAAACATTGTTGATTTTATAGGAAAGGCAAAATGGTGATTCAATTTCATGAGGAGAGAAGGGTTGGCCATGAGAACATGAACAAAGCGCAGAAAATGCCACCGGTTTATGAAGATGATCTCACACATATAGACAGTGACTCAGAAGGCAGAAGTGATACAATAGAAGTTGAAGAAATTGATATGTCTGGAACTAATAGTGATGAAGAAGAGAGCACTGATGCAACAGAGGCTGAATAAAGTGATATGCTGCATAATATCATAGTACTGGTATGTAAACATTACCTGTGGTAATTATTAAATAAAAATGTTTTGTATGTTTAAAATATTGATTTCTTAATTTTGGGTTGGAAAAGTGGGGGACATCTTATACATGGGGCTGTCTTATACATGGAAAAATATGGTAATTACTTGTTCTCTCGCTGCATTCAGGGCCCTGCTCAAGGAAGCCTGTTTATCTAAAATAACAGTCCCTGTCATTCCCTATTCTGTTGCTTAATGTTTTTCTAATATCATTCATTATGGAGTCTGAATTTTATAATTGTTTGTTATTTTCCTCATTCCTAGAATATGAATTCTGCAAGGGCCAGGACTTGTCTGCAATTAGAGTTGACCCTTGATCAACACAAGTTTGCACTGCACAAGTTCACTTGTACCTGTATTTTTTTCAATAAGTACATGTACTGTTTTTGATCTGCAGATAGTAGTCCTCATATTCAGAGGGCCACTGTGTCCATTTTATATGGGGCATTTCCATGTCCACGGATTTTGGTATCCAGGAGGAGGGGTGTCCTGGAACCAATCCCCTGTAGATGCTGAGTGACAACTTAAATATTCATCAAGTCAACCTTATATACGGATTTTCCACTGCACAGGGTCCAGTCCCTAATCTCTGCGTTGCTCAAGGGTCAACTGTATATTCCCAGCACTGGGACAGACAGCATCTGACAAGAGGGGCATTGAATATTCACTGAATGAGATTCATTTGACAAAAGTAACTTGTATTAATACTTTAGGGTATATCCTTTCACATATTGTCTACATACAAACAAACTATTTTTCAAAAACAAATAATTTTCAATGATACTGCTGTCACAATTTCTGTGTGTATGCAGGTGCATTGTCAAACACTCTTTACCAATAATTCCCGAAGCAGAAATTTCCAAGTCTCCTTATGGTCATTTCAGACTAAGTCTTCCATCTCTACTTATGATCCAACCTTGTTTTTTTTCTTCGGACATGCTCCATGTCCTTTAATATTCAATTTCATCAACATCCATTGTCTCTTTTCTATCTTCCTGTTGATATGCTTAGACCTTTAAATCACTTCTCTTCTATTTCATCACTTTTCTTCCTATAACTACAAGAACTTGAAACAGTACAGTCTACATTGTAGGTCCCCTCTTTCCCACAGCTCAATTGCTTCATAGATCTCCCTAGAATCTGCCTTCTGCCCATTGAATTCTGACAAAAATATTGTCCAAGCTCACCAATTACTTTCTAATTTATAAGAGCCTTTCCCAGTACAATTTCCTGTAATTCTGATGAACATCTGAAAAATAGTTACTATGACAACCTTTCTCTGGCCTCATGGCATTGCACTGCCAAGATTACCAACTCCACCTCTTCGAAATGAGTATTCAGTTATCTTCAGGTCCTTTCACTCTTTTCCTGGAAAAGTAATAGAATCAGGCTGTCAATATTAAAAAAAAAAAACCCACACAACCCACACACAATTTCTCCCACAATTTCCTGGAATTTGGAAATAGTTCTATTTTGTTATACCTCAAAAAAAAAAAACACACAGCAACAAGTATCAGATGCTGGAACAAAACTATATGTGCAGTAACTATCCCATTTCTAATCTGATAGCATCAATTAAAATGAATATACATACACTCTCCAACCAGTGGTTCAAATGTGGGACTCTCTGCCACAGAAATAAAAGTGGCAATACATAAGAAGTCTACATAAAAGGGAGTTTATTATGTCATTGCTTATAGTGGTTTAGAAAACTGGTAATAAATGTTCATCAGAGGACAAATGATTTGATAAATGATTGTATATCTACATCATGGTACAACTTGAATTCATGTTCTACCAGATTCTTCAATGGGATTATTGAATAAAAGAAGCAGGTTGTAGAAAAGCTTGCATATGATAATGTAACTTCTGTAGAATGAAATAATTACCAACATACATTATTTATAGAATTATATGAGCACAAAGAAAAAAATCAGATAACCTCTTATTAGATGTGAACATTAGATCATGGATTACTCAAAGTATAAATAGCATCAAGAACAGTGGCTTTGATGTGATTCATGGAAAAAAGAGAGAAGAAGGAGGGAAACAAGCCCTCACTCTGAGAAAGCTACTTTTTAAAAAGGCACATAAATAAACGCATTCATCTATTACTATAAAAATAATAACAAACCCTTAGATAGTTCATAATCTATGCTAGGTGTGGGGGAGGAACCAACTTTCCTCTCCCTCAAGTTTCATCTGACTGGTCTAATAGTTAAATAGACATGAGAAAGATTAGCAAGAGAAAATAACCAAATGCAATGCATACAAATGTACAGGAACCCTACATACATGAGAGTCTGAGACCCTACCTGCAGGAGAGGCTCAGAGATAGAAATGGGGACTGAGGTATATAAGACATTTGAGCTGGGTATGGGGTAATGCTCCTTGGAGGCTTCAAAGGGTCATTACAGGATGAAAAGAACAGACATTTAGTAAATAGAAGTTCGTCCTGCCCTCTAGATAGCAGTTAAAGACAATCTGAAACTTGTCTTAAGCCTGAAGCTAAAATTGTCTTTAGCTCAAAGAAATCTGCATACCACCGAGGCTCGTCTTGGGGTGGGCTTATTCTGAACACCCCCCCCCCACACACACACACAAACAGGTATCATTTTACTGATGCATATATTAAATTATTTAATCTCACACCAACGAGGTCAATTCTATTAAAAACCCTTTTTTTATAGATGATGAAACTGAGATGCAGGGTCATTAGGGGACAGGCTAATGTCTCATAGCTAGAAAGAAAGTAGTGGTTTGAATTTGAATCTGGACAGTCTGGCCCCAGAGACCATATTCTTCACCATATACAATGATGCTTCTTAGGGCATGTGCAGTAAATAAATAAGTAAGTAAGTAAGTAAGTAAGTAAGTAAGTAAGTAAATAAATAAATAATAAAGGTAATTCTCAAAGTGGTAATTAAAATAAAAACATCGTTGTTAAATTGTGCATTTTACTAAACCAGGCTGATATTTTCCTTTATTTGACACAATTGCATTTTTTAAACTTTTGGATTTAACTATGTTTAATATAAGTTAATATCATTTTTCAATTCAGGACTGCTGTTCTGAAAGGATTAACTCCTCCTGGAGTGTATCAGTTACACCTAAAATGAACTAGTCCCAATAGTCATCAAAAAAGCTGTCAAGAACCTCATTTCAAGAGCTGTTGATAGGAGAGATTAACTACTTACTGCGGGTACTTTTTAGATATGATTCTCTTCTTCAGTGAAATACAGATTATCTACAAGGTCTTTTTGTCCAGAATAAAAATACTTCTTGTGATTAGTGGAAGGGTCTACAATATGTTACCCTCCATTTGGTGAAGAGGGATCAAGGTGAAGGAAATATTACTCTCTGAAATTAAAATTAGTAGAAATCAACATAAATGACCATCTGAAGAAATGACCAGTTTAGTACAAGAGGAGAGCTTGAGGCTTAAGGTCAGGGTTTGAGTTTGACTCTCGTTTATGAAGCAGAGCCTGGGCTCCTCCCTGGGAGGACTTGCACAGGGAGTGACACCCTGAGGCTCTCATGTATTTAAGCATCTTGCAGAGCTCTATTTTTTTTCTTACTGAACTCACTTAAGCAGCAGTTTCTTCCTGACCAGAAGAAATTACTAATTCATCTCAGCTTGAGAGACCTATCTTTCACTTTAAATTCATATTCTAATATTCTGGTTTCCAAATCGGCTTTTTGTGTGTGTTTGACCTAATTCAGTGATCCAAAATTTAATCACCTCTGAGTAAGTGGATAAATGGATATTTTGGACTTGCAGAGAGGAGAAAACTCCATTCCTGGGTCATCTCCTAGGCTGCGTCCTATATCCAGCCTTCTCCCCACAATTTGACATCTGTGAGATTCAACACCTCAGTGAAAGACCTTTGATCATGGAACAGTCTGTCATTAATGATATGTCTTGATCTTGACATGCATCAAAATGCATATTCAAGCTTTAGAAGAATGATGCCTAAGGTGATTCTAAATGATGGAATGGAAGAAAGACAAAATGAAGGATTCTTTCATTCTTAAATAAATTGAGTATGCATTTGAATGTCTAGAGGGGAGCTCTGATTGACAGACAAGATATATATTGGAACAGAGGTTAAAGGTGGACAGAAAGGTTTCAGAATTGTCAATGTAGTGATTGTCACTAAACCATTCAGCCAAAAGAGGCCGCTAAGAGATGTGAAAAAGGGAAGGAAGCTAGTAGGTCAAGGACAGACTCTTATAAAAGAAGATTTGGCAGGAGAAAGAAAGATGAATAGAAAGAAATAGTGCCTGCAATGAAATCTCCTGCTAAGTAAGAATGAGGGGGATTTTCAGGGTAATTGAAAGAATGAGTGGATTGACATTAGGTAAAAATCAATGGCTCTTAATTAATACCACCCAAAGAATAGGGATAATGAGGATGTAAAATGGATGATTTACATAAAATATGATCAATCTTGGTTAGAATAAATTATACTTCTTTTTTAAAAATATATTTTTATTGATTTCAGAGAGGAAGGAAGAGGAAGAGAGAGATAGAAACATCAATGATGAGAGGAAATCATTGATTGGCTGCCTCCTGCAGGCCCCCTACTGGGGATCAAGCCCGCAACCTGGGCATATGCCCTTGACCGGAATCAAACCCAGGACCCTTGAGTCTGCAGATCGATGCTCCATCTACTGAGCCAAACCAGCTAGGGCTAAATTATACTTGTTAAAGTTGGCCAGGGACACTGTGCTTTTTAAAAAAAATTTCTAACTATTGAGTTTAAGAGAAGCACAACATATGAGCACAGAATAGGAGCTATTTACATCAGTTCAATAGCCTGCCTTCATAAATAAAGTAAGCTGCCATTACAGAAACATGGAACATTGGAGAGGTGGCCATGATCCAAAGGTCTGTTCACTGAAAGGCTCTTCACATCACAGACAGTTGCAGTAGCCTGGTCCTATGCCATCTGCCATGACTTCATTCTGCACACTGGGTTTTCTCCTACAACGGGAAATAACAGATCTGAAAATCTCAGCTTAGAAATCCAAGGAAAAAAATCACATTAAAAATATAAATGTAAAAAAAGAAAAGAAAGGTTAGCCTACTTAAGAATAGAATCATCATAGATGTAAGATGTCAAAAATTTTTCATTTATATAATGGGAAAAAACATAATTTAACTATTTACAAAATGGCAGAGTAGTGAGGGATTTAAGACATAGAAAAGAAAAATGAGTGTGAACACAAACAACTACATTAAGCTTGTATATTAAGCACTCAGATAACAGTATGGAGATGGGATGCTGAGGTTATCTGAGCGACCAGAACAAAGAACAGAGAAAAAAACATGCATTGCTTCCAGAATATATGATACTTTCCTCTTATGATAATCAAAAAAGGAAAAAGCACTGCTGAACATTGAACTCCCTGGGAAAGGCAATATAAGGTAGAAAAGATGTAACCTCAGTGTATTTAGCAACCTTTCAGTGTTTTGTTAGTTTTGAGTCAGTTGTTGAAGACATTGAGAAAAATTAAAATTTTAAAACACAGAGCTAGCTACTAAACTGACTTATGGAATTGTTCTAACTAGTAAAGCTTAGAAACTATTTAGATAAGGAAATAAAAACCAGAATTAGATGAACTCAAATAGTAATTGATGACAAGGGAAATGATATTTATATCATGCCTTATTAAAATATATTATTTTATAGTTCATTATTCAGTAGCAGTGAGCTAATAAGTATTTTCTTCACTGTAGTAAACAACCTGAAGAAGTGTTGTAATATATCTATTAGCATTTTGCTAGCATAATATTATGTTAAAAAAAGGATACTGATGAATCAAAAGAGGTTGGTTGTTTTTTCATAATTTTTTATGTTTTGGGTTTTGTTGATTTTTTTACCTCCATAATCTTAGTTATTTAAGATTAAGTACTCACTTTAATTAACCCCTCTGTTGCTACACTATCCCCACCTCTAATAATACCTACTGATAATTTCTAAATTTTAGGCACAGTTTTTGAGAAGGAAGTAACCAAGTAATAAGAACTATACTTAAGAATTCCTATTTCAAGAATTACACACTAGCACACAACCAAACAATATAATTCTAATTAATATTAAAAATACTGGGAAGCCTTGGCCAGTTTGGCTCAGTGGATAGAGCATCAACTCGTGGACTGATGGGTTCCAAGTTCAATTTCAGTCAAGGAAATGTAACTCAGTTGCATGCTCAATTCCTGGTTCTGGTCAGGGACATGTGGAGGCAACCAATCAATGTGTATTTCTCACGTTGATGTTTCTCTCTCTCTGTCTCTCCCCTCCCTTCCACTCTCTTTAGAAATGAATGGAAAACAAGAAACTAGAAACACCAATCAGAAAGGATATATGCATCCCTATGTTCATAGCAGCACAATTTACAAAAGCTAAGATTTGAAAACACTTAAGTGCCCATCAGTAGATGAATGGATTAAAAAACTGTGGTACATCTACACAATGGAATACTATGCTGCGGTAAAAAGGAAGGAACTCCTACCATTTGCAACAGCATGGATGGACCTGGAGAGCATTATGCTAAGTGAAATAAGTCAGTTGGAGAAAGATAAATATCACATGATCTTACTCATTTGTGGAATATAATGAACAACATAACTGATGAACAAAAACAGATCCAGAGACAGAGAAGCATTGATCAGACTATCAAAGCTGAGAGGGAAGACAAAGGAGAGTGGGGGCGGGAGGGGGAGAGATCAATCAAAGGACTTGTATGCATGCATATAAGCATAACCAATGGACACAGACACTAGGGGGGTGAGGGCATGAGCGGGGAGGTGGGGGGCAATGGGGAGATATGGACACATATGTAATACCTTAATCAATAAAAAGAAAATGTAACAAAAAATCAATGGAAAAATATCCTCCAGTGAGGATTAGCAACAAAAAATACTTACTGGGGAAAAATCCAACTATTTTTTATACATCCAGAACAACTATTGTTGCAAGAAAACCACAATATAAGTCACAAGATGGACAGGGCAACCAGAAAAAAACTCTCAGTCCAATAAAGGTCCAGCATTCATTTACGTTAGTTTCCTCAGGAAATAGACTTAGAGATGGGATCACAGAACATGCAATCAGGAAATATCACCTATAAAGGGAGTGGTAAAGAAGGATTAGGTAGAAGGAAAAGATAACTATGATGCAATTTAATCAGAATCTTCACTTAATCCCATCAGAACCTTAATCCTGAAATAGCTTTTTAGAGTTGTCCAAATTTAGGGGGTAAGGACTTAAAACCACTGCATTGAGCAGTCATTGGACCTAATGACTGGGAGGGTCAAGGTGGTCCTCTTTGGATCTAAGGCACTTCCTGAGAGGGACTCAGATGTGAACAGTCTGTAGACAACACTTCCAGCAGCCAAGGGAATGTGTGCCTCAGTCATTTTTTAGTGGCAGATAGCTACGTTCACTTAGTCCACCCCTGTGCCTCTTGGACCAACTAGCTTTGTTTAAGTGCAGTGTATCTTCAAATTGCTCCTACAGGATTTATATTAGTCTCTTTTCCTGGAGAATCTTGTAAGAGGGAGTTTAGTAGAATTAAATACATTTCCTGCTGCTATAGCTTATCTCAGGGCCAAAATTAATATGCATCATCTTCCTGGTTGGTCCCCTCAGTAGATGATGTCATATTAAGGGCCCAGAGTTACTAAACTGTGAGACATTCGGCAATAGCATGAACTGGAGGAGTGGAATCCATGCTGTTGGGCTAATGTACAGCCTTAATCTATATTGCCCTGAAGTGTTCTGTTTATACACACTTGTGCTAATGTTCACACCATCCATGAGAAAGCCTTGCTAATATCAACTCACTGAGTCATTTTGTCTACTTGCTTGTATAGTGCTTTTTCCACAGTGGAGGATCTCTGATGGGTGTTACCATCTGATACAAAGATTCTCACACATCCTACCCCTCTTCCGTAGAGCGATGCACATGCCTCTTCCTCAGATTTTCCTGTACCTAGTTTTTCTCTTTCAAGGCTTCTGACCAATGATGAAACCATTTACTGTTGCCTATAAATCCATGTATTCATTTCCCTCCTACAAAACATGGATGAGCCAATGAATTGATGAACTGCCCAAAGCTTTTTTCTTCACCATTGTCTTTCAGTGTCACCACTGAGTGAAGCTTTAGTGCCCAAGCAGTCTATTTTTGGTTTGAACCCCCCGTACCAAGAAAAACATTTGTGACTCAAAGTTGGCCTTGTTCTCCTCTATCAGCTGGTTATCAGAGACCTTGCATATGACCCATAAGCACTAGCTGAGGGAGAGCAGGCCATGATACTAAGGGATGGCATGGTAGTGTGCATTACCTGCTGGTGTAACTTATTTGTACCCTCTTTGCCTGTCTGTGCCCAATTTTGCATTAAAGATATTTGTGCTGGGAGATCTTAGCATCTTCCATGTTAATATAGATTGCTGCTCAATCCATAATTTTATAATCTGATAAGTCTACAGGTCCACATGGTGATTTTCTGTGGGCTTCCCTGAAACTTTACATGCACTTTGTTGTTGTTTTCCCTCCAGCACAGTTCTCTCTAATGCCATGGGGTTTTCTGAGTCCTATCCCCCACATGGTAGGGATACCGTATCATAGCTGTACCCAGTGTAAAGCCCTTTCCAACTCTAGGCTCCACTCAAGTTCAGAGCCTTCTGTGCCACTTGGTAAATTGATTGAAGTACCTTTGAGTGTTAAATATGCTTCCTCCATCACTCTGAAGAGGTCTATCTTTCCTGCTTTGTGGTGACAGGTATAATATACACCCAATAAATATACCACATCTGGACAGTTGCAAACAGGCCACTTGTCTAAGTAGTGGAGGTGTACTGTGACCTTCCAAGATCTTTGGGACTTTTGTAAGGGCCAGTGTGGTGAATTGATAGGGGTATGATGAGAGCAATAATCTTTGAATCCTTTAGGTCACTAAGGGTGGCAGTAATCTCTTCCAATATGTATTGTGTCTTTTTATGTACTGTTTGACTTGTGTGGGCAAAGAAGGGAGTTAGTTTTAGAGGCTTTGTATTGGCCTTCCCCACTGTGGCATATTTTACTCTATACACCAAAAGATTAGTACAATGGTTCTGCCAATTACCAAATATAAACATACCTATTATATATTTGGGCACTGGGAAAATAAATACTGGGTGTGTCTGTGGACTCAGGGAATTTCCTGTGACTTGAACCTGAGCCAGGACTCTATTTATTACCTAGAATCCCCATAGTTCACCATTTTTTCAAAATAATCAGTCATTTCTCTCTTCCTAGTGTATGGTTACTTGGAGACAGTCTGGAACCCATACTCCTGGGAGCCTGGCCTCTCTTTCAGCCAATGGGCTATTGATGTAAAGACTAAGTTATAGAAGGCAAGGGATCTCAATATTTTTATTAGAATGGCTGCCCTTAGTCTCCTGATCATCCTTTCTTTATTTCTTTTGATTGTATATACTGAGTAATACTCATACTAGCTGACCATCTCCTTTGCCCTCAGAAAGGTTATATTCTGATAACCATCTTTGTAGCTTTCTGCTGTTCAGGTTTCCATGGCTGGCACTCTAACAGCATAGCTCCTTATGATAATTGCACCCACCTCGTTTATAATAGTTAAGCACTGCTACCTGGCCTCTTGTTTTAAAATTCTATCATTTCCATTACAAAGGGAGCCTAGTTCTTTAACAGTATCTCCTTTATATCAACCTGTGGACAGCTACCACTGGTCTTCTCAAGGATGCAGATGCTTCTCTCAGAAGCTCATTCCTTGTTGCTTTGGAGAATAGAGTACATTGTGGGCCCTTCTATGGAACATAGTCATTTGATGGATTCTCTGGTCTTGTATAGTGTAAGTGCATTCTGGAATACCCACTACCCACTATTGTGTGCCTTTTGATCCCTTCTTCTACCATCCTCAGCAACAATAATGGGACCATTATTTTATTTCCTGAGACCATCACTTTCTTGAAACTTCTAAAAGCCATTCTATAAGCATGTTAGCACTGTCTCTTGGCACCCCTGTGTTAAGGGGAAATGTTCACTTTGATTAAGCACTCTGAAAATGCAATCTCAGGTGCATTCTCCTGGCTTGTCCTGGTATATGATAGCTCCATCTTGCAGTTCCTTCAGAGTATGGACCAGCAGATCAGCATTTTCCCAGTAAGGTAATGTTTGATTTACTTAATTCTAGTTAATTTTCTGGTGGCCAAGGGGAACTCTGTGGGCAAATACTGACGGGGCACACCTTGTCTCAAAAAGCAGAAGTCTTTGCATTGTCTTCAAATAAAGAAGAAGCGGCACTATTCTTGAACATGAAAAATGGGCCACTTCTACAGGCCCAAGGGATTCAGAACTATCTAAAGATTCAGGAGTCTGAGTGCATTGACCCATACGTTTCCATCCCAAGTCTCATGTTGCCACTCCTTTCTAGTCAGGGCCTTTACTTGGCATAGCAGACTTTTTGAGATTTATCATTTAACTTTCTCTAGGACATAGTTGCTCATATAATAACATCCTGAGTCTGATCTTCAGTTTTTCTACCTCTTTCTACATAAGAATCTATGTATGTATTGTCAAGGAAGTCCCCTGGCAATCACTCTTGCTTTAAACTGATTAATCTCCCTCATCCTTACATCTCCAGTGAAGATAGCTCCCAATAACAGCCATGTAATCTTATAAACCCTACTTCCCTGGAACCTCTCATTTTTTTTCCACTGGTATCCTATCCTAGTTCACCGCTGGTGAAAGTTTCTATAATACGCTACTACTTTCCAGGAGTTCTCAGTGTACTTCCACTGGTATCCTATCCTAGTTCACCACTGGTGAAAGTTTTTATAATACGCTACTACTTTCTGGGAGTTCTCAGTATTCTATCTATATGGAGTAATAGAGACCCTGTTGTTGGCAGGCTGTCAGTTGATCTAATTCTAAATCTCATTTAGAGTTTGTGTTCTAGGGCCACTCCTGGCACTCAGTGTCTTAAATTGGTTTCCTGAGAAACAAACACTGATGTGAAAATCTGTATTCAGATTATTAATTGGGGTATGCTCTCAGAAACACCTGTAACAGAATGAGGAAAGCAGGATTGCCCAGAGAGAAAAGTTGGAACTAGATGTAATTGTAACAGAGGCCTCAGGTGATCTCACAGGAAGTTCTGAAGCTAAGATGGTACAACAGAGATGTCCCTAATAGAGGCAAGGGAACCCCGAATTATAGTTCCACATTGACGATGTATTGCATGTGGCTTGCCTCTTGAGTGAGGGTGTAATATTAAGTAAAACTACTTCTTTTGGCTGAGGGCAATTCCTGGGGTAAGAATCAGATGTGAACTGTCAGCCAGCACCAGTCTTCAGCCAATGGAGAAATAAGGGCTCCATAGCTCAAGAGTGAATCTTGGTAGCAAAGCAGGGCATTCACTATGACATCAAAGCAACAGGTGACATCTTGCAATAAAGAAAACCAGGTCATCTGTACTAACTGTGCCTCAGACAGATGCCTCTGCCCCGAAGAACTTTCACATTCAAATTCTATTAGAGATCCCTCATAGTCAATCAATGAGGCAGAACTGCCTTCACCTTCACCTTTTCAAAGAAAGCTACCAATAGCTTTCCAGAGTAGGGTATATTTTCTTCTGTAGCAAGTTTATTCTGTAGTAATTAGAGTTAGAATGGCATAACTCTGCTTGAAACAATGGTTCTGAACACATCTTTATATACTTTGAGTAGCTACACACTATGTTGCAGATCTAGTTAACATCCATGCTTCCTCTGATCTGGGAGACATAATACATTCCAGGGGTTCTGGTAGAGTTGTAAGCCTTTAGCAAGCCAATTGCTCCACATAATTAAATGTAGTTTGGGGAGAGTTCTGCCTGAAAATCAGAGTGAAACAGCATGACATATGGCCTGGCTGTCAAATTTAAAAGGATATTTGTAGAAAGAAGTGTGCCTATCTGGAGGCAATTGGCCATAAAGCCCATGAAAAGAAAATCCTGGAAGAGTTTCAAGGTTAAAACTCAGTGCTGAAGAGTATTAATGCAGAGGAAAACTCAGATGATCCAGAGTATTAATGTGGAAAACTCTCCCTTCCTCTTCTATCACCTTTTTATTCCCTCTTTGCGAATCTACATAAGCTTCATATGCCTATTCTGTGAGTTGAGATTGTGAAATCTGGAGTACTACTCCATAATGAAAGGGGAAGAAGAGCCAAGTTTTCAACTCAAGGTTTGGTATGTGCTTATTTGCAATGAAAAATAACTAATGATAAGTCAGAGAAGTGAAGAGAAAAACAGAAGTATCCCACTTATATTTAATGCAGATATTTTCACTCATATAGGAATGTGCTTATTATGCTTCTTTGATTAAAAAAAAACACCAAAAACTTGCAAAATTTTAAGTGAGAACTCTTAAGGACAATGAGTTTTACTAATTTATTGCAAGGGGGTTTAAACCTCTTGTACAATGTAAGCTTTGAATCCCCTACTTCTTTTCTCACAGTATGTTTTTTTTGTTTGTTTTATTTGTTTGTTTTTTACTCTCAGTACTTTTATAGTACTTGTAAGGAAAAAAGTGAAGCTCCCAACTGGAATTTCCTCAACCTCATGTCACTAATCATCTTTCCCACCAGTTTCAAATATACAGCATTCTAAAATGAAAACATTGACAGAAAAATTTATCTAAAGTATAAAGAACCAATTCTCCCCATGTTGTATAAAAATGTTTAGAGAGACCATGCTTGAAAAGTTTGAAAAAATAACATTCTAAAATAGGATTTTACCTAAAATGGAACTGGGTTTTTGAGATCTAAAAATGTCATACATCCTACTTAGTGGCTAAATATGTAGCTGAAAAAATTATATCTACATCCCAGAAAAAGTTTTAAATATTTAACTCTTAATTTCAGTACTTAATTTACTTACATATCAGGCTATGCTGGATTATTCAGTGTCACAAGAAATCTGCTATAGAAAATAGCTGTTTTTCAAGTTAATTATTATAGTATAATTGCCTTTGAAGCATGAAATGTATTTTTTAAAAGAATAACTATAGACTGTAATGTAACTTTGCTATGATTATATTTCTTTCAGCTGCTTCCTGAAAATAATTTCATTAAATAAATTAGTGAGCATACATTCAATAAAATACTATACAGCCATTTAGAATGATGATGATGGTATACAACTTAATGATAGGGAAAGTCCTGAACTATTAATAATTGACATAGAATGTTACAAAATAGTTTATATAATATAATCTGATTATTTGTAAAGCAATGCATATATACATACAGACATAAAAACATTTGGAATATTATGTGCTTACTATGTACTAAAATAAATATTTTTAAGTGGACATTTTAAACTATTATTTGGAATATTATTCTTGAAATGCTTTAAAAGGGACTTGGACTCAGTATGACTTACAAGATAACTACTCTTGTATACCAACAGTATTTTCCTTTTGCTATAGGGTCAGTGTTCTTACAGAGTAATACACTTTCCATATTCAGTTGCACCTAACTTAATGAGTTAACATGTTTGCTTTATTTGTTCTTATAAAAATAATTCAATTGTTGAATTTCCTTCATATGTTCATCATTAACAGTAGTAGTTGCATAACACTGATTAAATACATTGCTTGAAAACCAAAACTACAAAAATGAAAAGTTATACTTTAGATAAATTTTTCTATCAATTTTTTCATTTTAGAATGCTGTATATTTGAGAAAATAAACATAATTTGTTTAAACATCCATCGAACGACCCTTTCACAGGGGTCGCCTAAATACATCCTGCATATCAGATATTTACATTATGATTCATAACAGCAGCAAAATTACAGTTATGAAGTAGCAACAAAAATAATTTTATGGTTGGGGGTCACCACAACATGAGGAACTGTATTAAAGGGTCACGGCATTAGGAAGGTTGAGAACCACTGAGATCCTGCAACACGTCTGCCACCAGCATTCCTGGTGCTCCCCGCACTCTTGATTTCCACTTCCAGTCCAGGAAACCAAGAGGACTGAAACCAAAAGGACTGGGAACCTCAGCCACCCCCAGGCCGGGCTGACAGGACTGGACACTGTGCTGGCCACAGAGAGCTGTCTGACCAATGGCTGATTCTGGCTGATTCTGTGGGGGTGGGACTTCCTCCTCCTTGCTGTTAGTCTCCATGGCAGTGATGAGGAAGCTGGGGCAACCGAGGGAGTCGAGCCCCCCAAGCTGTCCACTCTCTATCTGCTCTCCTGCTCTTCCAACCCCCCTAAGCCACCCTCTCTCTGCCCGCTCTCCCACCTCACCCTCGGCTGCTCGGCACCTGCATGAATACGCACTGCCCACAGGCCTGCCATCTTTGTCGGGTTAATTTGCATACTCACTCCTGATTGGCTGTGGGTGTCACAGAGGGATGGTCAATTTACATATTTGTCTATTATTATAGATGACTCTCAATATTTAAACCTCCAGCTCATAAATTCCTCTTAACTCAGCCTATATATGCAATTGTCTATTTGACAATTCCCATTGATTTTTCCACAGATTCTTCAACATTTGCATATTCATAATTATCTTCCTTGTCAGCTTTCATCCTTCTTCATTATTCTCTATCTCAATGAACAACATAGCTATTCACCAAGTTGCATGATCAAGATAACCAGGAGTATCCTTAATACCTCCTTTTTCTTAACTGCTTCCAAGAAAATATAATTCCTCAAAAATTTAAACCCATTTTAGCCCTCCCTCCAATTTTTTTAACCTCCAGACCCACATAAAATTTCAAGCTACCACCATCTCTTGACTGCACTATCACAATAGCCTCTGGAAAGTTTAACTCCACATCAACTTTGTCTCACCAAACTCAAATCCATTTAAACAATGTACCTTCTATTTTTTCTAAAAGGAATCATTTCTATTGATCCTGCCCATTGACAATACACATACACACTTTTAAATCATTTAAATAACTTCAATAGCTTCTCTTGTGCCTCTTTCTTTGTTTTGTTTTGTGTCCCATCTATGCTAATCTTTCTTTTGTTTTTCTAAAAAGCTCATGACCTTTACACACACTGTCCTATCTTTTAGAATGACTGTTTTTCCCTTTTTCAACTATTTATTCATCCTTCACAAATCATCTCATATATAATCTCATAGCATTCTACACCTCTTCAAGACTCTTAGAAAAATTGTGACTAAATTACCAATTGTGTTGTTTATTTACCTCGTTTCCTCCCCTCACACACACACACTTGCACTCTTCTTCTAGAAATAGAATGTAAGGTGTATGTGGACAAAGACCATTTCTGTGTGTTTCATTTCTATATCTCTGGCACTCAGTGCCTAGAGCAGTTCCTGGTACTTAATAAATAATGAGTAAATATTTATTGATTTATTGAGTAATTAAAAATCCTAAGTCTTCACAGGACATTAGTGTTAGAATGATCCTTAAAGGACATTAGAGTAATCTCCTTTAACCCTTAACCTTTAGCCTGAATTATCATTCTTCCTTCATGTATTCCAAGGAGATTAAAGAAACATCCCAATTTCATTAAATCAGATAGTTTTTATCATATACTAGAGGCCCAGTGCATGAAAATTCATGCACTGGAGGGGGGTCCCTCAGCCCGGCCTGCCCTCTCTGAGAGTCTGGGAGCCCTTAGGGATAGGAGGCGACCCAGTGATCAGGGGAAGGTGATGCCCCATCATACCTCTGTTGCTGCCACTGCCGGCAGTGCAAGCTTTGGCCGGCCCTGGTTACCTGCACCTCGGGCGGCCCTGGGCAGCTGGGCAGCCACCATCTGAGGCTTGCCTGCACCTCGGGCCAGCCCTGGGCAGCTGGGGGGCAAGGGGACTGGGGGACTCTGGAGGCAGGCATATGGAATGGCCAGGCCCGCCTGGAGGTGGGCCCGGCCTTGCCACATGCCTGCTGCCCCAGCGGGGCTGAGTGGCCCTGGTTACCTGCACCTCGGGCGGCCCTGGGCAGCTGGGCAGCCACCATCTGAGGCTTGCCTGCACCTCGGGCCAGCCCTGGGCAGCTGGGGGGCAAGGGGACTGGGGGACTCTGGAGGCAGGCATATGGAATGGCCAGGCCCGCCTGGAGGTGGGCCCGGCCTTGCCACACACTTGCTGCCCCAGCGGGGCTGAGTGGACTAGGTGCCGCCATCTTGTGGGTGTGGGTGCTGCCATCTTTGAGGGTGTGGCAGTCAATTAGCATATCCCCGCCTTATTGGCTGTGGGCACCACCATCTTTGCAGAGGTGTGAGGGTCAATTAGCATGTTCCCTCTTTATTAGATAGGATAGTCCAGAACTCCTGAATATTCTTTGCGTGTGCTAAGTACAGGAAATAGAAACCCTGCTTCCTTGGAACTTAAAGGTTAAAATCAACATTATAAGCATGTTCTTAAGTCCATAATATTCTTAGAGTAAGCAGTGTTGCATACATTTTAAAAAGTAATGTCATTAAAAGAATCAAAAGACTAGAAACAGTGGGAGAAAAATATTTTCAAAATATATAATTAATAAAAGACAGGTATCCCTAATATACAAAGAACTTTTAAAACTCAGTAATAAGAAAATTAACGGTGTGATTTAAAAATGGGCAAAAGTTCTGAATAGAGACTTCCCCAAAAAAGATATAGACAGATGAAAATAAGCATTTAGAAAGATGCTCAACATCACACATTATTAGGGGATTTCAAATTAAAACCACAATGATATACCACTATTTCATTCATTGCTGTTTGGAATGAAAAATGATACAAAAACATTGAAAGACAATTTGGCCTTTTTTAAATGAAGTTAACCATATAACCCAGCAGTCACGCTACTTGGTATTTACCCAGATGAGTCAAAAACTTATGTCCACACAAAAACCTTCACACAAATTAAATGTTTAGAGCACCTTACTCATAATTGCCAAAACTTAAAAGCTTTCAATCAGTAAATGGATAAACAAACTGAAGTACATCTATAAAATAGAATATTATTCAATGATAAAAACAAATGAGCTATCAACTTACCAAAAGAAACAAAGGAAACTTAAATGTGTATTAACAAAGCTGCATATTGGATGATTCCAACTATATGACATTCTGAAAAAGGCAAAACTGTTTAAATAGTAAAAAGACCAGCGGCTACAAGGGGTTCTATGG
Organism: Myotis brandtii; assembly: GCF_000412655.1. Taxonomy (NCBI): domain Eukaryota; kingdom Metazoa; phylum Chordata; class Mammalia; order Chiroptera; family Vespertilionidae; genus Myotis; species Myotis brandtii. The sequence goes on along the minus strand of NW_005361913.1, from coordinate 1,528,552 downwards.
AAAAGTGAAGGGAATGAAAGGGATTCTTAGGGTGGTGAAATTATTCTCTCTAAGATGCTGTAATGGTGGCTATGTGCCATTTTACGTTTGTCAAAACCCATAGAATGTACAATGTACGGAGTGAACCTTAATAAATCACAAACTTTAGTTAATAATAACATAAAAGTATTGGCTCATCATATGTAACAAATGTACCACATTAGATGTTACTAATAGGGAAAACTGTCTGAGGAAGTGGTGTTGAGAATGGTATATGGGAACACTCTGTACTTTTGGCTCAATTATTCTGTAAACCTAAAGCTGTCCTTAAAACTAAAGTCTATTAATAAAAAAATGATACAGGAAACAATTATATTTAAATAGACTGTATGTAACATAGAAAAAAAATTATTTACCACTTAGCACTGAAGTTGTTATGGTCCAAATGGGCTACATAAATTAGTTGTGTCTGAGCTAGAATCGTGAATAAAAGATGTGAAAGTAGCCTGGAGAAAGCAGTGTCAATAAAAAGTTAGTTAAAAAATAAAAGCAATAGAATGTTTATTCTCTACTGTTGTTGGTAAGTAAATTAAAAATACACTACTGAGAAATTTGTCATTAATTTACTTTTCAGGTGACTGTTTGGTTTCCTAGTAGCAATCCTTAACCAATTTTTTCTTGCTCCCTTCAAATTCTTTCATAAGATAGTGGACAGATGCTTAGCAGCTGTTGCTGTATGTCAGGAAGCAGCTTTATAACTCTGCCTCCCAATGAAATAAATACAAACTGTAGGTTATAGAAGTTCCACTTCTCACATCAGTGGTATGTACTGGGAATGCTATAATGGCTACCACCTGATATATGCAGAGGGAAACCAGTACAAAAAATGTTCCATGCACCTCATGCCTTTCTGAAAAATGATAGCTTTCCCCCTAGACATATGGAAACAACTGCTTTCCTGAATGTGTAATGTCTCAGGGTGCAGACGAAGCCAGTCGGCTTGACAGATAACAGCAAGGAGAGAAATATATGAACATTTCTCTTTGGGCCAAGAAGCAATAATGTGTCTTACTAGAGTTACTGCCTCTATTAAAACTAGATACAGGATATTAATTGTAATACTATAGGAGATAGAAACAAGGGCTCCAGCACAGGTCCAAAACAGCATGGAAACTGTCACTTCCCAGTTCAGCCTTCCCTAATTAAGTCCCAATGGGGTCTCCTGTTCATTTCAGTAATGTGCACTTCTCAGGATAAATGATATTTAAACACAGAGAGAAATCCCTGCACCCAAATTGGTCACCAATTCAAATTCTTTCTAGATGGCAGAGACTGCAAATTGCTCCACACTCCTTCAATGTCTGTTTGTTTACCAGTAAACCATGGTGAGTTAACAGGCTCTCTCTGCCTCTCAGAGCAGACCTTGACTGTAGCTAAGACCCAGGTCATCAGAGGGCAAAAGGGAGACAAACACCAGCAATATGGTAAAGAAAATTCAGCCTGGGAGGAACCAATACTGGAACCAGAATGGTAGTTGCCTGTTTACCATTGTTGTACTTTTCAATTTAGCTGTATTGGGGTGGGGTGGGGCAGAGAGAGGAGAAATAATCTTTGTCTTGAAAACCTCCAAGGAAGTGTAATACAGTTTCTGTGAGGACTCAGGATGTTGAGAGAGAATTGCATGTGCACATTGTGTTGTTTGTACCTGCGTGACTGTGCCTCCTCACAGCTGTGTCTACCCTCATCGGGTGTCCGCTTTTCTCTACCTGCTTCCAGTGAATCTTGTCCTTCACAGTCTTCCTCCTCAAAGCCATTCATTGCTCAAATACCTTTTAGCACTCATTTCTCTTTTCCTGGGCTTTCTCTGACCTTTCTAAATTTTTAGAAACAAAAAACAAACAGGACTGTGTCTCAAGTTGAAAACCATAAAAACTGATACACTATATCATAATAGATACTTATTTTGTACCTTTGTTTTCAAAACCTAAGTTCTTGAAAGTAGAGAAATTACATTATTTTCCCAATGAAACATCTATGAACTTATAGATGTGGAAGTAAAATTAACTTGATTATAAAGAAAGGCTGCCAGTTTTAGCAGAAAATAAATCTATGAGGATTGGCTTAATACCTGTGATGGACAACTGGGGCCAGATTGACTTAAGCCAGACGTGAAGTGTTGATGTAGAAGGAAACGCCTCATAGCCTATTCACCTGGTCACTTTCACTCCCCCGAGCCTTGCACAGGTCCCTGCTGCACTATTAATAGAACAAGTGAGTCCTGGGAGGACGTCTATTTTACTATGCTGTTATTTCATAGGGCGGTGTCCTGGGTTAATAAAGCCTCATTAACAATTGTGAACAGAGCCCCTCAAGCTCTCCAAGAATTCGTTTTACAATAATGGAAAGAACATCACAATTTCCCCCCCATATCCAATTTCAAATGGCCTAAAGCAAAGAATAAGAAGTTGGAAACACACACCAAAAAAAAAAAAGTATATACTATCTTTTGCAATGTCATAAACACAATCATTCCAGGGTTACTGGTAGCTATTGAACAACCAATATGGAATTAAAAGTGCTGCCATTTAAAAAGTGCATATTATTTTCTTCTTAGTCCCATGGAGCATGGCATTCTATCACAAGGCTCATGGGAAGAACCCCCTGCTCGCTCCCTGGATTTTCTAAATTTCCCAAAAAGGTAGACATTTTTTTTTCTGAAGGCTCCCAACATAAGCACAATATGGTTGCTGTCCCACATTTTATTGTTGCCATTTTTTAATTGACATATTTGTTAGGGTGAATAAAATGCATATTCTCTTGGCACATATTTGAAACCTTCATTTGGAGAGGCTGATAATTATTAGCACATGTTGTCTCAATAATTAAGAGGTAACTAGGTCATTAAGAACTCATTAATCTTCAGATTTTTTTTTATCCCACAGGATCATGTGAGAAGGTAGAACAGGGGAGGAAATATGCTTTGCTTTTTTCACTGGAAATGAAATAAAAGCCACCATGATAACGGGCCTGGAATATGAACCTCTGTTTCAGTCAGTTCATATTTCTTTTTAAAATATTTTTTATTTGTTTTAGAGAGAGAAGAAGGGAGAGGGAGAGAGAGAAATATGGATGTGAGAGCGAAACATTGATGGGTTCCTTCCTGCATGCCCCCCATGGAGGATTGAACCTGAAACCCAGGCATGTGTCCTGACCAGGAATCAAACCAGTGACTTCTTGATGCATAGGACAATGTTCAACCAACTGAACCACACCTGCTGGGCTCATTAAGTTTATATTTCAATAGCAGAACTACTTGTTTCTTTAGAACAGCGGTTCTCAACTTGTGGGTCGCCAACCTGTGGGTCGGGACCCTTTCACAGGGGTCTAAGACCATCATCGGAAAACACATATATAATTACATATTGTTTTTGTGATTAATCACTATGCTTTAATTATGTTCAATTTGTAACAATGAAAATACATCCTGCATATCAGATATTTACATTACAATTCATAACAGTAGCAAAATTACAGTTATGAAGTAGCAACAAAAATAATGTTATGGTTGGGGGTCACCACAACATGAGGAACTGTATTTTAAAAGTAATTTTATGGTTGGGGGTCACCACAACATGAGGAACTGTATTAAAGGGTCGTGGCATTAGGTAGGTTGAGAACCACTGCTTTAGAGTATGTTCTTTTATTTTATTTTAAAAGTTGTATCTCCTAAAAAAAGGACCAGATATAAGTGTTTCTATTAAATATGTACAGTGATCCCCCCAGGTCTGCAGGGCTTATGTTCCAAGATCCTTTAGTGGATGCCTACACTGTGGATAGTGCAGAACCCTATATATACTATGTTTTTTCCTCTACATACATACCTAGGATAAAGTTTAATTTATAAATTAGACACAATAAGATAGTAGCAACAATTATAATAAAAGAATAATTATAACAATATACTGTAATAAAAGTTACGTGAATGTGGTTAATCTGATAAGCAATCTGATAACTGAGATGGCTTCTAATAAGGCAGTGGGTAGGGAGCATCTATAGTGTGGAGATGCTGGCCCAAAAGATAATTCATGACCTGGGTGGGATAGAGGGGAACAGCAAGAGATTTCATCACACTACTGGGAATAGCATGCAACTTAAAACCTATAAATTGTTTATTTCTGAAATTTTCTATTTAATATTTTCAGACTGCAGAAAATGAAACCCCAGATTAAGAGGGACTACTATATTAGAATTGGCAAAATAGTTATAATTTTTCTACCTCAGTTTCATCTGTACTTGAGTAAAAAAACCAACATTCTGAGTCTTGGCTCGGTAGCTCATTTGGTTAGTGCATCATCAGGATATGCCAAGGTTGCCAGTTTGATCCCCTGTGTCAGGGCACATACAATAATAAATGAATAAATAAATAAGTGGAACTACAGATCTCTCTCTCTCTCTCTCTCTCTCTCTCTCAAAATAAAATAAAAATAAAAAAGCATTCTGTATTCCTTGTCAACTCCTCTCATTTTCCAAATGCTCCTCACCCTTGCATGCCTTTTTGTTTCCTTTGGATTCTTTTCCTTCCATTAATCTCTTTCTATCTCCCTCTCTGCCTCTCTCCCTTTTCCCTATCTCCAACTTCTCCACCAAGATGCAAGGCCATTATACTGTTTTAAAATATAAAATCTTATTTCCTGGAGCATTGCTCTCTGTAAGTCAAAGATTAACATGGAAAACAAAGACTTTCATTTGTAAAATGCTTAGTCCTGAGTGATCTTTCGTACTAAATTCAGAATTTCAGCATTTTGCCGAAGGCTCAAAGCCATTTAAGCCTGTCAGTGCAGTAGAAAGAAAACTCACATCTTCCTGTAGAATGTTTTTAATGAAATAATGATCTTGGAAGATGTGAACCTGACAGCTCAGGAGACATAGATATTCTGATGAGCCAAAGGGCAAGCATAGCCTGGGTCAGCAGGGGGACACCAGCCTGCACTCCTGACTTGGAGTAAATTGGCCAAGTGAAAGTGCCGTCTGTTCTTCACCCCATCTGCTGAGCCCAGGCTGCACAGCCCCGATTAGTACCAGCTGTGAAAGCCAGCGTCCTGATGGAGACATGCTTCAACTCAAAACTGACCCCACTCCCAGCTGCTGCTGCAGAGAGCCATCAGGCTATAAAATCTCTGTGCTCCCACTGCCCTAATCAAGCCTCAATCAAAGATACACCCAGCAGCACATTACTCACTTCTTTGTCTTCTCTCTTGCCCAACATCAATAATGAAACCACAAATCAAGTCTGCCTAGTGTGTTATTTTGATCAAAAAACCCCCAAAAAACAACCCAAAACACACAAAAAAACTTGTCTTCATACTTCATAGTTCAAATTTGATTATTGAAGGAGACAGTATTCTCTAATAAACACGCATGATTTTACAAAGTTTATTAAGAAATCACTGCCCGGTGGTTTCATAGTTCATACATTAGGCAGTAGTCTATGAAAAATAATGAATTTTTACAGAAAATTTATTAAAAGCCTCTATATCTCATACTTCTATCTTTGAACTTCCATGGGCAGTTAATAAAAAGACACACAATGACAGTCAAATACAAGTTCATCATCCACCATGTGGGCCCCACTACCCACAAAACCATACACATCAGTAGCTGCCACCTTTCCAAAACAAGACCAAGATTAGTATCACCATTGTTTCCTTAGGGTAAAAAATATTGGTATCAGTATCAAATAGCCAATGAGCATATCTCACTTGGAAGAAAACTTGAGGCATTATCAAGATGGCTATCTATCTTCAGTATACGTAAAAATTACAGACTACATAAATATATCTTAATAAATTCACCATAAATGTATTCCTAAATTAACATCTTCTTAGCGACACTCCCCCAAAATGCTCAATATTACCCCAACATCAACTAACATGAGGATAAATGTGGTAGAAGGGGATTCAGAATGGAAATACTATATTTTATATGAATATGTGACCATGTTAACAAATTTTAGGCCCTTTCTCGAGACCATGGAAAGGTCTTATGTAAAAGGAGGCCTTGAAGTTTAAGCATCTCAATTTTATAGATTTGCTTCTGATTTTATCATATTTGTAGAAGATGTATACTCAGATTATTCTAGAAATTATAATCCAAATGGGACAGATCTGACTTTTCAAGTGTGCCAAGTGGTCTTGTTGATAAGTTCTCATTTCTCATGTCTAAAATAGAGATTTGTGAAGGCACTGATGCCAAGGCTCAAAAGAATAGGCTTCTCAGATCAGGTATGATCCTATCAAGTGGAACTTGGGAAGCTCTTTGCTTAAGTGTGTGGACAAAACCGGGCTGACCTGTAACCTTGCGAACTGGATAGTTCTCATCAGGCATCTTGTGAGAATGTCATAGGAGATGGTATATAGAAGGAGGCAGACCTTGTTACTGGGGATTAATCAGCATCTAGAAGCCAGCAGTAGGCAGAAGTCCCAAAAGATGGACTGGCAGGTGGAGGTCTCAGAGAGCCTGTGGGGAGTTGTCAGTCTCTGGGCTGCACAACAGAGCATGGGGCCAGGTGAGTCTGTTAGAAGAGCAGAGAAGTGGTGGAAGCACAAAGCTGGAATTAGGAAACCAGTGTAGCCTCTTGTCCTCAGAGGTTTTCCTCCAAAGACAAGGAGTCTATCACAGGGAACTAGATAGGACTCTGTTAACTGAACTACAATTACAACCTAAATGTGGGGTTCCATTTCACTCCAAGTTGGGGCTGGTGGCTCCCTCTTTCCGTCTCCTGTGACTGAATTTCTGCCTTTTGGACCCACATAGTATCCATATTTCTCCGCTGGACAGGAGACCTGACTTTTGCCTGTTAATTCCTTTATTAAACAATAAAGATACTTTAAGTGCTTGTTATGTCAAGCTCTGTTCTAGTTACAAAATCTCTAACAATTGGAGTTTATAATCTTGTGAGAAGGTATATAAATATTAATAAACAAAATGAATCATTTCAAATGCTGATAAGTGCTGTAAAGAAAATAACAGTAATAACATAAGACACATCCACGGTGGGGAGATGACCGCCCCTAGGGTAGATCATGAAAGAGGTCTGTGAGATGAAACTTAAGCCAAGACCCAAGTGATGAGAGAGTCAGCCATGCAAAGTCCTAAGGGAAGTGTGTTTCAGACAGGAGAAAGAACAAATGCAAAATCTCTGGGCCTTGGCATGTTTCAGGGACAGAAACAAGACTAAGCATGCAGAAATTTATGCATAAAGTGTTAGAAGAAAAGTGTAGAGAAGGAGACATGGGATCAAATTACCTCGAACTTCAGACACCAAGTTAAGAAATGGGCAGTTTATTTTAATTGCCTAAGAACGTATTGAAAGTTTTAAAGCAGGAAAGTGATAGAAACCTATATATTCTTCAAAATGATTGCTCTAACTTCTACAATCATCAGCATCCTTCTTTCTATAGCCTACGACTGGTGCTTCCTTTTAGCTTCTATTATAATCTTTCTAGATAACCACCTTCAACCTGATGAGTCCGCATAACTCCTGCAGTCCAGTTCTCTCTGGTTTGAATTTTGTCCTATTGCAAACCAAGTCTGGTTCTGATAGTACAGAGAAATTCTGAGGTGTCCAAAGAAGCAGTAAATGAAGAGGACACAGGAGGTTACAGTGCTGGCTGGCATCTGTCCTCTGTTGATAACTTGTTTGAAGGAAAAGAGCAGTCATTTCTTGTTCAGCCTTCCAGACAAAGGTAACATACCCAGAGGTCCTTATTTAGTACTAAAGTGGGGATTGATGGCTGCCATATATGCATTTTCTATTAAAATAAACAAAAGGTAACAAAATCCACAGAACACTGCAACTAGAATGCACATCACTTTAACAGTCTTCATTTCAAAAGAAGTTTCAGAATCTTGTAACAGCACATACTTATACTAGTAATTATGAACACCAGTGTCAGCTAACATAAGCGTGGATTCATGCAAATGCATAATTGTATAGTTTAAAATCTCTAAGATAACAATAATGACAACAGACCAAACAACACATAGATATTTGTATAAATAAAACCGGCTTTTCTAAACTATTTGTTCTGGGGTTTGGTGATTCTTACGGGGGGAAATGAAACATTTTAAGCTACAAATTTCATATGGAAATAAAACAGATCCTAAACTTTAAAATACCTAGATTTTTTGTGTGGTGGTGGTGGTGGGGCATGATTTAATCTTAACAAGTGGCAAACAATAATACAAAGGAAAGATTGCATTGAATATACATTAACAACATGAAAAATTTGTTCAAGGCTAATATTCAGCTCCAGCCAACAAAAATCCCAAGCTAGATTAGAATTGAAGGCCAAACAGGCAAAAAGCAGCCTGCCTAAAGCCAGAGTGGAGTATTGGGTTGAACAATAGGTATAAAGAATTGATGTTTTATACTCCCTATACAGCAAGTTAATCCTATCAGGAATAAGTATTGATTTACATTTCACATCTAACTTTCTTAGCTCTGTCAAATTTAATGAATGTTGATGCAGATATTGATTTTTCCAGCAAAAGGAAATTAACAGGACATTGTCCAATTTTGACCTTTACTTAATGAGGCATGTATACATCAAAAGCCTTTTAGAACATGTTTTTGATCAGCCACAGAGCTTCAAAAGCAGTCTTATGTACAAAAATTTTTTTTGACTTTTAATGATCCCTGAAACTCATAATTACTGTAGAGACAAGGCTCAACAAATACAAAAGGGGGCAGTTCCCTGGCCACAATCTAGGCAATGAGAAATCTTCCATGGCTTGCAGAATGTGGAAAATAGGATATGTCTACTTATAATTCAAATACCATCTTTTACAAGGCCCTGAGGGGAGTTTATTTAATAGCAATCCTGAATAAAACCCCTGGCTGTGTACCTTTATGTCTAAAAATAAGTCTCAGCACATGTTTGTTTAAATCACTGCTACTGAAAAAAAGCTTGACTTTAGTTTTGATGTCCTTTTGGGCAAAAAGTCAGTTCCAAATCATCGGGAAAAAATCACATACAATGCATTTCTGTTGACCTGCTGCTTCTAATTATTTCATTTATTTTTTTCTCCAATGTGTGCTTTGTCTAGAGGATTTGGGTGCATGGAAATAATTAAATAAATGTCTGGATCTTCTAAATTAATGTCCTTACATCCAAACTAGGCATAAAAGGCAAAGGGTTGGGATCAAACGTTCCACTTTCGGTCATATTTTGTTAGCATAAACTCTGAAAAATGTCTTTATTTGTAGAGATATTATAGCATTGTAGTTTTTATATCAAACTGTTTATAAGCAATAGCTATTACTAAGTCTTGAATATAGTTTGTTACGTAAAAGTGTGTGACAATGGTATTTTTTCTAACAAGATTCTGGTAGCCCAAAGTGCAAGCTAGTGGTATAGGATTGTAAGACTGTCCATAATTTTTGTTTAATTAAAATTTTTTGAAGTTCTTTGCAAATGTCTGGTTGACATCTCTCCTTGTTTAAATTATACATTTTAAATTCAACAGGCTCAAGGTCAAATGGAGTGCAGAGGTATTATGAAACTGGCAAAGAAAAGAGCAATAGAAAGTGGTAGATGAGAGACCAGATTCAAGTGAACTGGTCATACATAGTGCAGGTACATACCAAGCGTCTGATAAAAAGAGGAAGGTAATTATCTATTTTCCAAAAATGTTCAAATGAGTTTCTTAACTACTGAACAACTCTCATTGTTTTTTTTTTGTAATTTATGAAAATAATAGTAATACTCTGGTTTTTCTTTAGATTATATAAATACTTCAACTTTTACTAAAAAATTATAAAAATAAAATTATTCAAACTGTACATTGTTTTTTAGATGTATATCACCTGAGATAATGTATGTTTGTAAGTTAAGCTGTGATGAACATATCCTTTCCTTAAATAAATCCATTTGGCCAGTGTATATATTATTCTGAATCCCAAGCTACAGTACAAAGTGGATTAGTGAGTCATTTATAAATATTTCTGGTAATACTATAATCCTAATAAGAGTATTTTGCCTCATTTTTAGCTCACTTCCAATTATGACTTCTTTTTAAATTCTGATTTTTAGTCTCTTATCTGTATAATAAATGTAGATGTAATTGAAAACAGGATAGAGCAGATGGACATCTTTTGCAAAAATGTGAAGCAAATAAATTTTAAAATTGTATAAGAAATTTATGTTAAATAAAAAGTTTATAATAGAGACATCAACATGATATCAGGATTAAATTCCATCTCCTCTCTCTCTTTCTTATATCTAATATTTACTTTAGTTGTGTAAAAATAGTTGTGTCAATGATTCTTGACAAATAAATTCCAGTCTGTATCTCAAATCATATTTCCTTCAATTGAATTCCATTATATTTTCTATAAAGTAGATTTAAATAATATTTTTGTGTGCATGGGAAATATAAGAAATAGAAACAAATGATCAAATCAAGTTTTGGAATGTTTGTCTTTAGAAGTCTTAGAAAGGTTAGGACATCATATAGAATGGTAAACTGTTGTCTTTCCTGAAGCAGGGAATGGAACATATGACTTCTTGAGATTCTTTCGAGTTCAGTGAGTCAATAATTTTATTTCTTAAATGTACTAGCAATGTGTAAAAACGCTTTAAGTGCTATGGGATTGGGAATGATTTTAGTTTTATTATAAGGATGCAGTGTAGTCACATGTTCTTCCCTCTAAGGATCTTGGAGAGCTTTCTTGACATTTTCTAATTAACTCTTCTTGCATTTCTCAGAATCATGCATAAGGCACATGCTATTATACACATTGTAGGCACAGCAAAGTTGAGTGCCTAGGGATTAAGAAAAAAGAGTGAATCTGTATTTCTAATGATTGAATACTCAAATTAAAAAAAGACTTGCTGTACCTCTACGAAGGCAGAATTTACAGAGAAGGTACTGATTGATTATATGTAGCATAAGGATCCAAGGGTGATTCTGAAGGCAACTTTCAGGGAAAAACCCAAATCAAAACCAATGGACAGTCCAAGTTATATGTAGTATGGATTCCATTTATCACAGCTATTTTGATATATATTTGTAATTTTGTTAATCCCTCAAACTTTCTTAAGAGGAAGTGAAAGCATGGAAAACCTAGGAATGACAACATAAGGAAAACTTCTGGTGACTATTTTTGCTTGGATGTGTCATACATTGTAACTGAAATAATGTATTTTGTACTCACAATAACCCTTATGTACATCTAGAAATTGAGTTTAATCAAATAATTCTATGAAAATCATGAGTATTTATAAAGAAGGTTTTTGCTTAGCTTTCTTTCTGTCTTCCAAATCATACGTGACAGTTTTAAAGTTTGGGGTTACTGGAGTGGGTGTGTACTCATTAAGAAATATCTGTGCTTTTAGTTATATTCCATCCTCTTTTTAAAGATTTGAGGCAAAAATATAGACATATAGGAAAGTGTCCCTCTTTTTTATTATATTTCTGTCAATTTGATTTTTCTTAAAGAATGAAGCAAACGTGATTGTGAAGGAAGTATATGATCAACAGCTAGAAAGTACCAGAACAACTGAGACAGAAAGATAGGTGATAGGTAGATGATAGGTGATAGATAGATAGATAGATAGATAGATAGATAGATGATAGATAGATAGATAAATAGATAGAAAATAGATAGACAAAATTGTGAGGGAAGGATATTCCTCTTCAGGTATGGCCCAATAGCTCCTATAATACCAGCCCTATTAGAGATAATAAGTATAAATTCTAGAAAAAAATCCACTGCTTAAGGTACCAGAAAGTAAACAAACCAACAAAAACACAGAGTGGAGAAGAAAAATTTGGAGGAAAGGAATTTTAGTTGGTAGAATTGTGTCTTCCAAAGATATATTCTAATCTCCAGTACCTGAGAAATGGGGTATTTGCAGATGTAATCAAGTTAAGATGAAGTCATGCTAAATTACTGATTTCTTTGAAAGAAGAGAGAATTTTTGACATGAAGGCATACAGAGAGAATGGCATGTAAGGCTGGAGGCAAAGATTGGAGTGATGTTTCTGTAAGCCTATGAACATCAAGGATTACAGGTAGCCATCAGAAGTTAGGAAAAGGCATAGAAAGACCCTCCCCTAGAGCATTCAGAGAGAGCATGTTTCTGATGACACTTAGATTTGGGATTTCTAGCCTTCAGAAATGAGGGAATACTTTTTTTAAGTTACCAGGTTTAAGGTAATTTGTATGGCAATACTAGAAAACTAGTACAGAAATGATACTATCTGAGTTTCCTATATTACAAATTTTGTCCAGAGACTAGGCACCAGTATTCAATGCAGGACAGCTATAATTCCAGTGGAAAAACCTCAACATTACTGGATTGATGAATCAGAACAGAGTTTAGGGCAACCACATCCCCCTTGGAAAGTGAAAGCATAAATTCCAGAAAGGAAAGATTCAGAGAAGGGGAGGCTCAGATTCCATATATACTCTCCCCAAGTCACTGGATGACCCTTGTATGACACTTGTGTGATTCAAATACATGCATTGTGCAAACAATTGATTACATTTCCAAGTGGCTGATTATGATTTTATAACTTACTAGAGG
>NW_005361913.1:1495262-1515808 GCF_000412655.1 Myotis brandtii | reverse complement strand
CTCGCTGCTCCGCTGATCCCGGTGCTGGGAGGCATATTACCCTTTTACTATATAGGATAAAGGCCTGGGGGCTGGCTGGTTTGCCCTGAAGGGTGTCCTGGATCAGGGTGGGGGTCCCCACTGGGGTGCCTGGCCAGCCTGGATGAGGGGATGATGGCTGTTTGCAGCTGGTCACACCCCCTTCAGGGTGGGGGTCCCCACTGGGGTGCCTGGCCAGCCTGGATGAGGGGATGATGGCTGTTTGCAGCTGGTCACACCCCCTTCAGGGTGGGGGTCCCCACTGGGGTGCCTGGCCAGCCTGGATGAGGGGATGATGGCTGTTTGCAGCTGGTCACACCCCCTTCAGGGTGGGGGTCCCCACTGGGGTGCCTGGCCAGCCTGGATGAGGGGATGATGGCTGTTTGCAGCTGGTCACACCCCCTTCAGGGTGGGGGTCCCCACTGGGGTGCCTGGCCAGCCTGGATGAGGGGATGATGGCTGTTTGCAGCTGGTCACACCCCCTTCAGGGTGGGGGTCCCCACTGGGGTGCCTGGCCAGCCTGGATGAGGGGATGATGGCTGTTTGCAGCTGGTCACACCCCCTTCAGGGTGGGGGTCCCCACTGGGGTGCCTGGCCAGCCTGGATGAGGGGATGATGGCTGTTTGCAGCTGGTCACACCCCCTTCAGGGTGGGGGTCCCCACTGGGGTGCCTGGCCAGTCTGGGTGAGGGGCTGAGGGCTGCTTTCAGGCTGGCGGTTGTTGACTGAAGCTCCCAACCGCTCCTTTTTTTTCTCTTTTTTTATTTTATTCTGGGCCAGCTTTAGCTCTGGCTCTAGCTCTGAGGCTTCGTATCTGGTTTGTTTGCCGTTCTATAATCGAAACAATGTATAACTTCAGCTCTGAGATCCCGGCAGGCTGAAAGCTGGTTTCTGGGGTTTTGTTTAGCTTCTTATTTGCAACATAGTACATAGTTGCTTAGAGTTGCAACTCAGAGGCCGGCAAGTCAGGCGGGGAACGTTGGAGTCTGCAGTCACTGGAGCAAGCAAGCCTCATGTTCGCTTCCAGCTGCCTGGCTGCCGGCCGCCATCTTGGCTGACAGTTAATTTGCATAAGGATATGCTGATTAGCCAATGGGAAGGGTAGCGGTCGTACGCCAATTACCATGTTTCTCTTTTATTAGTGTAGATAAATAATTTTTTATTCTTTCTACTTGTGAGGTATTGGTATGTAGTTTTTATTTAGCCTTAGCAAGACTAAAATAACTGAACAGCTAGGAAAACAAAATAGGATTTTCAATTTGAATTAAGCCAAATTAACCTGCAAAAACAAACATAGAGCTCTTTAAAGGAACGTAAGGTCCAGAGTTTCAATGAGATGTCCAGGATACAATACAAAATGAGTCAACATAAGAAGAAATAAGAAAACATAAGCCATTGTATACAGAAAAGACAATGAATACAGACCAACTCTATTCATAGATGTTGGAATTAGCATATGAGCAGCTATTATTAGTTGAGAACTGTAAGAGAAATATCATATTGACAGAAAGAGAAACTATAGAAATCCTATGAAAATTATAGAATTGAGATATATAATATTTAAAATGAAAAATTTACTGGATATACTTGACAGCAGAATAGAGATAGCATAGGAAAGATTCCACAGATTTGGACAATTCAGTAGAAATAAAGAATATAAAGATAAAAGAAACAGCAGCACCTCAGGTAGTTGTGAGATGATTGAAAAGATCTACCAAATTTGCAATTAAAGTGCCAAATGAGAGGAAAGGGATAATAGAACAAAAGGTATATTAGAAGAAATAATGGCTGGAAATTTACTGAAATCAATAAAATACATAAAATTACAGATTTAAAACATTCAGAAAACCCCAAGCAAAATTAACACAAAGAAAATCTGACTTCAGCATTAATTATGATGTCAGCACTAAATTTTCATAGATGCACTTTATTAAGAAGAGAGAGAGAGAGTGAAAGGGGGGAGAGAGTGAGAGAGAGATATTTGTTGTTCCACTTATTTATGCATTCATTGGCTGATTCTTGAATGTGCCCTGACTGAAAATCAAACCCTTAACCTTGGCGTATTGGGAAGATGCTGCCCCACCAAGACTATTTTCTATTTATTGTCTACTGAGAATTATTATTTTTTTTCATCACAAATGTGTATTGGATATTTTTGTCAAATATTTTTTTCTCTCTCTACTGATATATTTATTTCTTTTTCTTTCTTAGTCTGTGAATATAAATTAATTTTTACTTGTTAAATTGTATTTCTGGGATAAATCCATTTGGATATTAAAGGTTATTTTCAAGTGGTGATTATGATTTTATAACTTATAAATAATTTTTTATTCTTTCTACTTGTGGGGTATTGGTATGTAGTTTTTATTTCTTGTAATGCCTTGGTCTCATTTTGTTATCTGGGTAACTCTAGCCTTAAAAAAATTAGTTGAAAATTTTACCATTATCTTTTATATTTTAGGGGAAAATGTGTAGAATTATACTTATTTATTTCTTAAATATTAGGTATAATTCAACATAAAATTATACATGCCTGAAATTTTGAAAATGTTTTAAATCACAAATTCAAATTATTTAATTGAACCCAAAGGGAGTTCAATTAAACATAAATTGGGCTATTTGGACTATCTATTTCTTCTTGAGTAAGCTTTTTCATATGTATCTTTCAATTAATTTGTCTTTTTCATCTGAATTGTGGAATTTATTTGCAAAAAGATCGTTTATAATATTCCAATATCACCCTTTTAATATTTGTATGTTCTGTAACTATTTCTTTCAATCCCAATATTGTTTATTTTTGTCTTTTCACTTTTTTTGTCTTGATTAGTCTGGATAAAGGCTTTGTACTGATATTTCCACAGGACCAGCTTTGCTTTCTTTGTTTTTTCTCTATTGCTTCTCAGTATTCCATTCCATGGATCTTTTTATTGTTTCTTTCTGCTTAATTTAGATTTAATTATTCTTCCTTTGCTAATTTCTAATGGTACTGTCTTACATAATTATTTTTGCAGATTTTTTTCTTTTCATATGTAAGCATTTAATCTTATAAATTTCCCTTTACTCATTGCTTATAGTTTACAAAATTTATTTCTGGTGTGTGTGTGTGTGTGTGTGTGTGTGTGTGTGTATGTGAGCGGGCGAGTGCACATGCCTACATGTGTCCCATGAATTGTTTTAACATCTTTATACCTTCATGGCTTTACTTTTTAGCTTTATTTCTCTTGGGTTAGAAAACATTATTTTGTATAATTTCTTTTGTTTGCATTTCTTGAACTTTGTTTTATTCCCCACAAATACATGTATAACTTGGAAAATATTCCATTGTATTTAAAATGAATTTGCTTTCAGCTATTGAGCAGTGTTTTATAAATGTTAAAAAGGTCAAAATTGCTGACAGTATTTTTGAAGTTTATATTCTTGCTAATTTTTTGCCTACTTCTAACAATTACTGAGCTTGGTTTTTTGAAATCTTTATTTGTGGATTTTTCTATTTTTATTTTATTTCTGTTGTATTTTGCTCTGTGTATTTTAAGGCACTTTTATTAGAAGCATACACATTTTTAATTATTATAACTTATTGATATTAACCTCCTTATCATTATGTGATGTCCCTTATTTACCTTAACAATTTTACTTCTTATTTTATCTACTATTTTACATTAATATTGGCATTCAAGTTTTCTTTTGATTAATAATTATATGGTGTTCTTAGCTAAGCCTCTATAATCATGAACTAATCTCTGAAACCAGTATATATCACCATATATGGCAAAGACCTTGCAAATGTAATTAAGAATCTTAAAAGAGGAATATTATCTGATTCCTAAATGTAAACATATTTGTCTTTATGAGAGAGAGAGAGAGAGACAGAGGGAGATTTGACACAGACAGATGTGAAGAGAAGATGACCAAGAGGCAGGTATTAGAGTGGTGCAGCCACAAATCAATGACTGTCAGAATCACCAGAAGCTTAAAGAAGCAAAGAACAGATTCTCCTCTTGATTTTGGTTCAGTAATACTGATTTCAGACTTCTGGTCTCCAGAATTGTGAGAGAATCAATTTCTGTTTTTAAGCCATCTAGTTTTATTAATTTGGTCTAGCTAACATGGAAGCAGCCACATAGTATATCGTTTTTTTTTCGTTTTAATTGAAATCTATCTGTATTTTCCCCAATCTATTTATCTTCTTTTGAAACTTCCATTTCAAGTCTGTAAATTTCATATGTCTAAAGTTTTACATATGTCTCCTTTTTCCCCGATTGATGCCCCCACCACCCCAGTTTCTGTGTCCATTGGTTATGCTATTATGCATGCATACAAGTCCTTTGGTTGCTCTCTAACTTCCCCCCTCCCCTGCCAGTTGTCTCTGGATCTATTCTTGTTCATCAAATTATGTTGACCATATATCTTACATATGAGAGAAATCATGTGATATTTATCTTTCTCTGACTGGCTTATTTCGCTTAGCCTAATGCTCTCCGGTTCTATCCATGCTGTTGCAAACGGTATGCAATCCCCATTAAAATGCAAGCCCCATTAAAATACCAATGGCATACTTCAAAGATCTAGAATAAACACTCCAAAAATTTATCTGGAATAAAAAAAGACCACAAATAGCCACAGCAATCCTGAGAAAGAAGAACAAAGTTGGAGGGATCACAATACCAGATATCAAGCTATATTACCAAGCCATGGTTCTCAAAACTGCCTGGTACTGGCACAAGAACAGACATATAGACAAATGGAACAGAACAGAGAACCCAGTAATCAACCCAATCCATTATGCTCAATTAATTGACAAAAAAGGAGGCAAGAGCATACAATAGAGTCAAGACAGTCTCTTCAATAAATGGTGCTGGGAAATTTGGTCAGATACATGCAAAACAATGAAACTAGATCACCAACTTACACCATACACAAAAACAAACTCAAAATGGCTAAAGGACTTGAATGTAAAACGGGAAACCATAAAAATCCTACAAGACTCAATAGGCAGCAAAATAGCAGACATATGTCATAGCAATATCTTCACCAACACAGTTCCTAGGGCAATGGAGACTAAGGAGAAAATAAACAAATGGGACTACATCAAAATAAAAAGCTTCTGCACAGCAAAAGAAACCATCAACAAAACAACAAGGAAGTCTGCTCCAATTTTTTTATTGCTTTTTCTTTGTGTTGCAGTTGTCATCTCTATTTTACCATCTTCAAGTTTACTGATTTGTTTTACTTTGCTGTGTCCAGTTTACTTTTAAGCTAATTGATTAAATCATTTATCTCGAATATTGTATTTTTCATTTTTAGCATTTCCATTTGACTCTTTATCTAGTTGTGCTGAACTTCACCATCTGTTCATGTATGCTATTTATCATTTCTACCATATCATTTAACATATTAGCTATAGTTATTTTTAAATCCCTTTTCCAACAACTGGGTCATTTCTCTGTTTATTGCTTTTTGCCTTTGACAATGAGCTTTTTTTGCCTTTTATTTTTGTTCTGTTTCTCATACATGGTATATAAATCAGTAGCAAAGACTGAAGAAAATAATATTTATTCTTCTATGAAGCTATTACTGTACTTGGTTCAATCATTCTAGTCTGTAGTTAGACTGTTTGGTTTTATTGTTGCTCTAGTTACTATCAGTCTGTGTCAGACTTCATACCCTTCCAGTGGTAGACTGCTGCCACTTTTGCTTACTGTGAGGCCTGGAGTGCTATTTGTTTTTGCATTTCTGCTTCGTCCCCAGATTTCAGCAAGGTCTCTCACTGCATTCTTGCCTTTTCCTCAGGGTATAGTTCTGCTAATTTTTACTTGATGCAGGGCTGTGGTAGGAGTGGAATATTGTCAGTGTTTTTGTTACTGGCAAACGAGCTCTGCCTTGTACTCAAATGTAGGGTGTAGAAAGGGTGCAATCCACTACCATCCCATGTTAGTCAAAATCTGCCCTATCTTGGTGGGAATCTTTGATGAGAGTGATTTTCCTGGCTTCTCCTAGGAACAGAAGATTTTCACCTTGTACCAGAGCAGACTCCTGGGTATCAGCTGTTTTCCTGTCCTTTTACAGTAGGAGGTGTTTTGCATCATTACACTGCACTGTGAAGGTTGGTTTTGTATGTTTCCATCAATTACAGCATCTCTGTGTCTAAAATCATGTTAGAGACTGGGAAGGTGAAAGGATAGTTTTCTCTTCCTCCAAAAGCTGAGTGTGTTGTTCTCATGTCCAAGTGGGGCCTATGGATGGGTATCAGGGGCTGATCATCATTTTGTCACCTAGATGAATAGACAAGCTTCTCTCGGTAGAACTTCTCCATCTTTCAACCAAGACAGAACCTGCACACCTGTGCTCTTGACTTTATCTTAATATCCTATATAATAAATGGCCAGACCATAAGCATAACGACCTGAGGTGGGGGGCCAGTGAGGGGAACCAGGTGGCTGGTGGTAGTGGCGGGGCAGGACCTGGGGCAGGGGAGGGGAGCCGGCTGGCTCCCAGAGGTGGCAGGGTGGGATGAGGACCTAAAGGGAAACCAGCTGGCTTGCGGCGGTGGCGGTGGTGCGGGACGAGGGCCTGCAAGGGGAACCAGGTTGCTGGTGGTGGCAGCGGTGGCCAGGGATGGGCGAGCGGGCAGAAAATGGCCCTGATCACAGGCTAGGCCTAGGGACCCTAACCATGCACAATTTCGTGTGCTGGGCCTCTAGTCTTATATAAAGATCCAGTGGAAGTCAATAAATAATGGCAGCTAAGGTGTACAGACTCTCCTTTTGAGTGGTACTTCTAGAGAGTTTAAACTAACATTTTAACTCCTACTCAGTCTTTCATAATTAGTTAATCTTTTATTCAGAATTTCCTTGCCCATTTTTATGGCAGCTGTCTTATCTTCCCATGCTTGGCAAAGGTAAAATATTCATGTGACCCACCCCTCCTTGCAGGGGTCCTTTTAGAATTTAGTTTACATAGCTTCCTTGTAAAAAATTAAAAAATATGAATGTTTAAGATCAGACAGTTTTTCTTATCATTAGGATAGGAGCGATGCTTTCTTGTGGCTTTCTACATCCTTAGTGTAGGTGGAAATGTGTGTAACATTTTAACATTCACATTTAAGCCTATATTCTTTTTCTGTTTACAGCAAAAGTAATCCATATCTGTATCATTAATAATGGATTATACAGTCTTCACTATCCTTTTAATATTAACACTACATTTCCATTTTAGGAGGGCAACAGACATTCTCAAATTTATTTTCACACTTGGATCCAGTCTCATCTGGAAGTTTATGATTTATTATGGCATAGAAAGTTGAACTGAATGTGAATAACAAAGTGAACATAATTTTCATCACTAGAGAATGAATTCAATTATTTTTTTCATAATATTTTTTCCCATTCAACTTTTTTTAAGTATTATCTGGAAGGGTAAATTCTAGCCTCATATGATCCTTTCATATGCAAATACTTTATTTTCTTACTGGAGAAAGTAATACAAAGCTTGCTTCTTAGTAACTCTATGTTGTTGTTGTTTTTTTAAATGTTTAATCTTTACCTTCTGATTTGATAATTGTAAATTCTAACTGATAGGTTTAGAAAATATCCCCTTCTCCTTTTATAGTGAGGAAACATAAACACTGAGATTGCACAAATAAATGGCACAAATAGGAACAGAATATGCTCTCTTTGAACAACCCTGACTCAATTCTTTACTGTAGTATTTTTACAATTTGATGTTGAATTTTGGAAACTAAAAAGAATGATATCCAGATGAAGAAATCTAGTAGTGTGTGTGTGTGTGTATGTGTGTGTGTGTGTGTGTGTGTGTGTGTGTGTGTGTGTGTGTTTTGAACAAAACAAATGTTTAGTAGACAGAATTTATACCCTCAATGAATGTAGGCCCGCAGTGTTATCCTGAATACCCTCCTTCCCATCTTATGGGCTCCCCAGTGAAATGCATTTCAGTTTCTATATTGAAGACTCTTCCATTCCAATTTCATAGATTTTCATCACAAGCATTTGAATATGAGACAAGAGCTTAAATTTGGAAGTGGACACTCCCATTACTAATATTTTTTTTCCCTCAAAACTTAATCAGACAATTTTTGTGGATGAGGCAGGCCCTGAAAGTCCACCTACTCTTCAATATCTCAGTCTTTTAATTTAAATCTATCACGTTATTTATATACTGGCAATCTCTTAAACACAAATATTCCTGAATTAAACCACAGGCGATCAAGATATGCAGTATTCTGCCAAAGGCATTTTAAGTTTTTTCCATTTTTCCACCGGGTTTACAACTTTTAAAATAACAACTCCCTTCCTTTTTTTCTTTACCTATAAACAAGAAACTTACAGAAAAAAAAAAGCTTGAATATAAGACTGTGTTCTGGCAGTGATTGAGTGTGGTTGGACTAGAAATATCGCCTGTGCTGTATGGTGTTTGTGTATCGAGCTCCTGGCAGGATAATTCTGGCATTAGAAAAAAAGAATTCCATCTATAGAGTATTTTTTCAGGAATTATCAGTGCCAGGCATAGTTTTAAGTTACATTTTAACAGTGAGGTGGGGAGACATTGCCCCAGATGGTGGATATAAAAAGTGCCATAAATTTTAATGAAGCAAATAAGTCACTAATAACCCCACTGCTAGCACTGCTATGTTTGGGGACAACCTTAATAAAGGAAAATTAAAAAGGCACATGCAGCGCTTAAGCAAGTGCCTAAGAAGCCTAATATGATTTAGTAATTCAGCTCTTCACACTCTGATTGCACAGCGCCTGGTCATCTGCTCACGTCCAGCTGCTTCATGTAAAATAAATAAATAAATAAATAAGTAACTTTATTGACCACCAGATGTCCCAGCCTGTAATGTGTGCTGGTAGATTTCAGGTCACCCAAAGTTCAAGAAGATTTCCTAAGCATACTTATGCTTTGGGTAGCAACACTACCTTGGAAACCATACATGTAGAATGTTTTTGAGTCAGAGCCCAAAGATAGCTTCATGTTTTCTTTAAGTTGTAAGATCTCAACTAAGGGATATCTTGTTTGTGAAGTGTAGTCTAACAGATAGGCTGTTGGTCAAGGATTCTGGGAAAGAACATATGGGACTTTTCCACTTTTCATTAAAACCCTGGCAGAAGATTCCTGAGGCTAGGCATCATTAAGTTTTTACCAACCCAAACAATTAACTTGGATATAGTAACTGAGTAATATTTTCTACTTGAGGTAACTAATGTCTGGGAAGGTTCTATGATTCACCAACATTACACAGAACATAGAACAGAACCAGCAATCAAATACAAGCTTCTTAGACAAGATAATGTAAGAGTGTACATATGTAATATATAGGTCTAATAATGTACTAATGCACCTGTGCATTATTATATGCACACAAAAATAAGGAAAACTTTAAGGATGAGATAAAAATAACATGAATGATATTTTCTAATGTCTTGCTAAATGTGATAGCTGCAGTGTTCTTAGTTAAAATCTCACAATAGAATACATAGTTAAAGTCTCATTACCAATGGTGGGTACATACCTCTATTTCAAATCATCTTCTTTGTAATATTAATTCGTCAGGTCTGATTGTGTCATTGTTCTTGCCTCCCGGAGCCATTAGGAAGAGCTCATATAATGTAGACAAGGGTCATCTCTCCATGTTTTATTGTGTGCTATAATTACATGATTTGTATTGTTTTTCACACAGATTTGCTCCTCAGGCCTCTTTCATTAAAAAAGGATAATATTTAAAATTCTAGTTAACCAGGGACATGCAATTTGCAATCTATCGTACAATTTTTAAAGCTGTCACCTGTGTGCATTTACCACTGACAGGCCCTCTGTGGGGTGGACGCTTCATCCTGATACCTCACCTGCTCTGTAATATATGGGGCAATTAGCAGATGGATGGAATGGGGTTCCAGAGTAAGTCAGTTCATATATTGTGTACATTTCCCTATTGGATTTTATTCCTCTCTTGTTTTTAGATAAAGATAAATGAGCATAGAGATTCTATTTTTTTCTATACTCAACTTCAAAGATTATCACCTCGGGAAATAAACTATCTCAAGGCAGAGTCAGCCCCATTAAGACATCCACAGCCCTTAATATTATGCCTCATAGTTGATGCTCTGCTTCTTCCAATAAAATCTTCTTGTTTGTCACTATGTTCTAATTACTCTCCCACAATAATATAAAATTTCATGTGATGTTGAATTACATATTCCTGAACTACTTGATCCAGATTCGAAACAACATGTGTTCAAGAAAGCGTGAATAATATTATGGCAGATTTAGGTAGAGTTTGGTCATTATGAAATTTAAGTAGATTTATGCAGACATTGTGATTTTGCCAAATCTGATGAAAGGAAAGTAGAAATGCATAAATGCATATGCTTGTATGGTTTTTTCAATCTAGGCTTAAACTCAAAATATTGCATGGCAATTATTATTTATACTAGAGGCCCATTGTACGGAATTTGTGCACTGGGGGAAGGGGGCTCCCTCTTCCTGGCCTGCGCCTTCTCACAATCCTGGACCCCTCAGAGGACATCCCTCTTGCAGTCCAGGACCCCTCGCTCCTTACCGCCTACCTGCTCGCTGCTCCTTACTGCTCGGCTTGCTGTTCCTTAGCACTCCCACCACTGCCACTGCACTCACCAGCTATGAGCCCAGCTTCTGGCTGAGCGGCACTCCCCCTGTAAGAGCACACTGACCACCAGGGGACAGCTCCTGCATTGAGCATCTGCCCACTGGTGGTCAGTGTGTATCGTAGTCCCTGGTCATTCTGGTCATTTCGCCATAATGGTTGCTTAGGCTTTTATTATATAGATAGTAGACTATTTCAATAGCATGTTTGTTTTTTAAGCAGGATTTTTTTTGTGTGTGTCCATATGATTTTTCATTTTGACTGTAAACTTGTTTGTATATTTATATTGTTTTTTCTTTACCTCTGTTCCTAAACAAATAAACAAACAAAAACATGTTATTACATTCATGCAAGAGAGTGATCCAAACTGATGCTCTGCTCTACCCACCTCTATCCACAAATTCCCATGGAACGTAAAGGGCCTTGCTTTGGACTTCTGCATGATTTTATCAACTACATTCACCTGCAGGGTGGAAAAGGAAAGGAAATTTCTATTTTTTGTTAATTACTTTGTGTACAAAGATATTATTTTATGTTACTTACAATCTTTTCGCATTCCACACACAGTCTCTCCACTTTTTCCTCTCAAATCTTTGATTTAAACTTCATCAAAGCACGTATGTCCCAGGATCCTTTCATTTCACAACTGTTTACAGATTTATAAAAAACACAAACATTTGCTTCCATATAGCATGCTGATGAAAACTCAGAACAAAACCTACAGTTTTCTGAAATGTTTTATTTCAAACATAGCTATTTCAGAAGATGGTAGCCTGAGATGCCTGCTACTTTGTTATGTAAAAGTAATTTGAACATAATTTTAATGAAACAAATTTTAAATCTGGGTGATAAGGGAGGGTGGGAAGATGTAAGTCTCCTATTTGGGGAATTCAAGGCTTTTCAAATGACCCTGCACTGAAAATCCGAACACCACAGAAGATCTACCCAGAACTGTTATTAGAAGCTTCAGAGATGGAAGGTTTTAAATAGGTAGATATTTTTTCTGAATTTGGAGCCCCGTGAAGATGACCCCATAGAATTAGAGTACACACTCAGAATCTTATTCACGGGGTTTCTCACACCTTCCCCCTAGACATGTTTAATTAGCCAGAGCCTGTTGTGTTTATTTGGTAGATTTGGATACAAATGGAAAAAGGGTCTTTTCATCTCTTTTTATCAGTAGTCCCCCAAAGCCAAGGCAGGTGTCTGTGGGATTAAACATAATTGCAAAGGGAGAGGGAGAGAGGAGAAGGGAGCTAGATAATAATTCCCAGCAGAGCTGGAATCTGAGAACGGGAGCAGGTGCTGCAAGAGGCCCCATGTATCCCACTAATTTAAGCCGAGATGTTGTGTAAAGGCCCACATATTCATCTTTTCCACGGGGAGGCCACTGGTCGTCTTTGAGTACAAAGACGGCCCATCGGAGTGATGCCAGGATGGCCGGCTTCAGCACCACGGCTACCAGGGTAACCAGACCCTGCTTCTCACTGCTGCCTTTGTTGGGTGGCAGCCACAAGAAACAAAGTGCCACTTCTTACCATTGTACGGGCACATGCATAATCATCCTCCTTTTGGCTTCTCGTCATGAATTAGCAATTACTCCATTATTAGCTGGAAGAGCAGCAGCAGGTGACAAAGCCTCACAACTTCGAGTTTATATTTCCAAACCCCTTCATTTAGTTTTTCAGTTTTGGATTGACCTCTTCAGCTAGTGTATTCCTATTGTGCAGAAAATTCTATGATCCCATAGAAAAGCAGTTTTCTTTCTCAATTTGGAGTGTCTGACCCATGGCTGGATGGGAAGGGGGAGGAAAACACTAAAGAAATATGGACAAAAAGGTCCTTCTTCAGCTCAGTGAACACCTGGACTCCACAAAGGGGACACAAACCTTACAGCTCTCAACCCCCACTGTGCCAAAGCAGCTTCCCGTCACAGGCTGACTCTTCTGGGCCCCTATGACTCGGTCTGGACTCTTCCTTTAAGAGCCATTATTTGCTGAAACTTTTACAATGCCACTTTTTATTTAGTTAAATCCACAGTTCTCTAGCTTTTAGAGAATGAGAGGAGAACTGGGAGATTTTAGTTCTTTTGACTCCAGGCTTTCTAAACTCAATGAATGGGAAGGATTTTAATAGCAGCTGATAATAAATTATTTCAATGAGTCTTAAAAGAAGGAAGTATTTTTTGTAGCTCATAGAAAGAAGAAGAGAGCTCTATTTTTTAAAAAATTTGGGTTGCTTTTTCTTTTCAGACCTTGGAGGAAAATGTCAGCATTTCAGATTGTAATAATAAAGCAAAGGAAAAAAGTTATTTTTCCTTGCCATGGAATACTACTTCTCACATAGTGATTTATGTCGTCACGTAATAGGAATATTTTACTTACACAAGCACAGTATCTGTTTTGGTACTTTCTCTCTTGTCAGCTAGGAAAAATGAAATAAAAGAATTGATATTTTTGATGTATATAATTACAATGTGTATTAATTATCTAGTTATACATGTCATATAAACACCCAAGTACAGTCTTTTCCTCTATATATGTCATGAGGTACATTGTAAAGTACCTGGAAACACAGGACCTGGCTGCTCTAAGCTCAATGTAATAATGTTAGGACTTACAAGTTGTGAAAAAATATTTTACACACACACATCTGGGAGTATTAATCTGGGCCCTTTATTAGCACTTTGGCACTTAGGATTTGTCAGGGCATGTTAAGAAAAATGAGAATGAATCATTGAACAATTAAAGAGCCATGTTTTGAGGTTACTGAATAAAGGCATATGCTTTTAGACAGCTGGTTCTGAGAATACAGAATAAATTAAGGGTATCTCTGCACTTGTAAAACAACAAGCTGAATGGAGAAAATACTCACTCTGAGGCAACTATTAGGATGTGCTGATTCTATTCACGGATACTAATTGTGTATCAGTGGAAAGAGATGGGGATAGAGATGAGATTATCAAGAAGGAACTTGTCTTCCAAATTAGCCCCTGGGGGATTTTGAACCAATATTCTGAGGACTCAATGCAATATAATTAAAATTAGTCAAATGATAGAGCTCATCAACCACTTGGAGTTCTATACAAAACAGAGTAAAAAAAAAAAAACCTCTGTTTATGGCTTGATAAAACATTGCAATAGTGTGGGGAGAGGGCCCTTCGGCTCTTTCAGAAAGGGCATCACTGGGGCTGGGCTGCCCTCTGTGATCAGGCTACTGGCAGCAACAAAGGGAAGAGTGAAATCATAAGGCAGTGTGACCGGAACAGCAGCTATGCCTGCGAAGAGTCAATCAGCACAAAGCCTGGAGAAGCTCTAAGGAAAACTCAAGTAGCAACAGAAAAGAAAATATCAGAAGCCTGCTACAGGGGCTAGCTACGTTGGGATTCTCTCAGGAAGGGTAGGAAAACGGCAATTTTTGTTATTAATCATACCCTAGTTGAACCTACAAGTTGGTCAGACGTGAGAAACTCATTACCTAGATTGCAGTATATATGGCCTATTTTTACCTAAAGTATGAAATAGTTATGGATGCTTTTTAAAAGGAAAGGGAAGCTTGGACAGAATGAGCCCTGTCATATTCTAGTAAAAGTGATTCTATATGCTTAATATTTAAATATCATGAACCATGATCATTTTATTTAGAATCTCTGTAAAGCATTTATCTCCACCTTGGGAGTAGAGTAAAGAATCTTCTAAAAGCATCCTGGGGAAGGAGATGGCCCTGGTGAACTTATTTCAACCTGATCAATGAGGTGAACTGGCATCGGGGAGTGAATCGCCGATTGCAAACAGCTGGCAGGCAGCTGAAGAGAAGTTTGGAGTTTGAAACAAGAGAGATACAGAGTTTTATATATTTACCAACCCTTAATTCACACACTTAAAAAAAAAACAACACTTGAATTCCACAATAACTGCAGGCATCTTGGTTGTGTGGCTATATGCCTAGGCCTGGATATGTAGAGCATGGGAATTGTAAGAAATAGAGAATGACCAGATGCCAACACAGGTGGGCTGCAGCTCTAGACACATCCCAAAACAACTCTGTTCATTTGAAACACCTCAGTGTTGGGAAATCTGGTTATAATTGTCTGCATCCATGAAACACGGATACATGGGTTGCCTCAGAGTGAGTATTTTCTCCATTCAGCTTGTTGTTTTACAAGTGCAGAGATACCCTTAATTTATTCTGTATTCTCAGAACCAGCTGTCTAAAAGCATATGCCTTTATTCAGTAACCTCAAAACATGGCTCTTTAATTGTTCAATGATTCATTCTCATTTTCCTTAACATGCCCTGACAAATCCTAATACGGGTCTTGCAGGGAAAGCAGGGGAGTGAAGCATATTATTCACCAAATGGGATCATGAAAGAAGGGGTCCGTGTAAAGCTTTTGCCACTGTGTAGTCATACATGTATAGGTTTGCAGCCAGGTGTCCAGTGTTGGGTCTAGGGCTGTTATTACATAACAGAGCCTCTGGGGCAGGAAGATGAACTGTATGTGAAGCAGAGGACAGTGAAAGCACCTGGGATCTACTGGCTACACCAGTCTGCTCATCACTGTTTCTCATTGAAATGATCTCGCTTGAGTAATAGCTGCTTCCATGTCTTGTGTACCATTCCCTTTTCACTTCTGACTTAGAACCCTAAGGGAAAAGGAATCCGGAAATGTAGCTCACAGCCTAACCGCACTGACATATCACTATTTGGAAGAGTCTATGTCCTGTCAACCTGTCGCCCTTACCCACCTCTTTTCATCATGTTTAACTCACACAGAAAGAGAATAGCAAAATATTTCTAACATGATAAATTATTCCTAGTACACATTTACATTTGCCCCAAAAAGGATCAAATCCATTTATCCATCTTTGGATGATATTAGTTTCGCTTCTAGCTGAGTCACACAACAGTTTTGATATTTTATAAATGAAATATTGAGATATACTGTATTAATTGCTAACATACCTTTGATTAGATAGTCATCATTTCTGGAATTGATCATGCAGTCCTATTTGGTATTTATAGTGTTCTCCTAATACCCATTTTTTAATTCTCTTTGCCCTCATAAAGTAACTTACCTGGTGATGCTTTCTTTGTGCGTGAGGTTATTGAAACCTTCATTGACTGAAGAATCTGTAATTTCCAGTTCTGCCTGCATTAGTTTGTAGTTTACAATTAATTCATCACAAAACATGGTAGTTAGAAGAGGTGTGCCAGACACATTCCTCTGTCACGAACATATTCCTCTTTATGTCTATTATGTAGTAGCGATGAATTCCCCATAATAGTATAAATTGTCTCCTGAGCCAATTTGGCTCGGTGGATAGAGTGTCAGCCTGCGAACTGAAAGGTCAAGGGCACAGGCCCGGGTTGTGGGCTTGATCCTCAGTTGGGGGCATGCAGGAGGCAGCCAATCAATGATTCTCTATCATCATTGATGTTTCTATCCATCTCTCTCCCTCTCCCTTCCTCTTTGAAATCAATAAAAATACTTTCAAAAAGAATACCAATTGTCCCTGCCTCATGCCTCATAGTTTAGTGGTATGAGAAACCCAGAATAGCCAGGTGGCAAATTTAACTTCCAGTTTAATGGAAACAGCATGTGCCCTCTGGTGGAAGCATTTCTTCTATGAAAACAAAGATGTCTAAACTAGCAGAGCCTAATATTGTGGAAACAGGAGGCAAAATGTTTGCTAGGAGAAGATTAACCATAATAGTGAGATGATCAGTCACATCCCATTTCTTGATTCCCAGACTTGTGCCTACTGGCTATGGAAGAAACAGCACCGTCAACAGGTTGCTGGTTCAAAACATGCTCTGTAGCCTGGAGGACATTGCACAAAACAGCTGGCACTGTAACTGAGTCTTTAAAAGACCATTTCATAATTTTAACTGTTCAGCTAATCCAGGTGATGGAAGACATGGTAAAAACCAATGCCTTTCATGAGCATAAACTCATTGCAGCAGCCCCTTAGTGTTGCAGCTGGTCAGATTCAATTTGCATGGGTTATTATCACAGCACACACACATTCTCTTAAGTCCACATATAGTTGTTTTGGAAGCAGAATTTTGAGCAGAAAAGGCAATTCTAAATCCAGAGTAAGGATCTATTCTCGTGAGAAAGAGTGCCGCCCCTTCCATGATGGAAATCACCCAACATAACCAACCTGCAAGCAGATGGCTGGCTCATACTCTGTGTGCCATAGTGGGGGCTGAGGGTTGACCTTTGCTGTTGGCAGTTTGGGAACTCAGCACTGCCTGTAGCCAGAACAGAACTGTTGGACAGATATCTGTTTTGCTGAGTTCATGCATGATCTCCATTCCTACTTCCATGGCCACTTTTTTCACAAGCTCATTGTGTAAGGATAGAGGTGACTTGGGAAACAGGCTGACTGACATTCATAGAATGAGTCATCTTGCCCAGGGTGTCCAAACATCTTCTCATAGTTTTATTTATGAACATTTACAATGGACACAAATATCTTTTTACTCTGGGTCTATTTGAAGAGATCTATGCATTAACTTTTCTCATAGATGTCCTTGTTACCAAATTTCAATCATGTTCCTTTCTATTTTTTAATTATTACTTTTTTACCATTCAGTCCAATTATTAACCATTGCCCATGAATTCACATATATCATATATCTGGACATCTTCCTTTCCAAGTAAAGTGAGAAACCATGTCTAATGTTAAATTATTTGCCCTCTGGGAGGATTTATCTTCTTTACTATCCTTTGGGGCCTCCCTGGTATATGTACTTATTACTGGAAACACCTACTGTTAAATAGATTCAGCATATTGTGCACAGTCATCTATAAATCAGGGCCCAATTTTCTCTTCTTCTGGCAGTTCATGCCCTGGGAGCTATCCATGAGATGGTAGGTGATTGTTGAGAGACATAAAGCAGTGTAACAAGCGTGAGAGTCATGGGAATCTGAGCCACTTCCTCATGCAACTTACCTGTGCCTTCAGCGACTGCACACGCCCCAATCTCACATGTGCTGCTGCGACCTGATGACAGAACATGGCTGTGCACATCCAACTCTGTCACCTAGCAGACCACCCCACACCTAGTTCATTGTGGCATCTAGATGACAGAGAAGCAGGGCCCCTCAGACAGTGTTCCTTCTCTACTCTCCTGGTGATAAGCTGGAGGTTGCTTCTTGAAAGGAGAAGAGTTTTCTCTGAGGATGACATGATTTTGTTCTTAAACTCATACAGTGTTTAAGCTCAACAAAGGCGTCACAGAGCATACCTGTCAGCCATAGACACTTGGGGAACCATTGGGCCAGCTGGCTGATATGGCCTGAGTGACAGAACAGCCCACATAGCAAGTGTGACCTATGGCAAAGCTCTCTCACTTTAGGTCACACTCAAAACTACCATTTTAAAAAAATAG
This sequence comes from Myotis brandtii, assembly GCF_000412655.1. Lineage (NCBI taxonomy): Eukaryota > Metazoa > Chordata > Mammalia > Chiroptera > Vespertilionidae > Myotis > Myotis brandtii. The sequence continues at coordinate 1,497,752 of NW_005361913.1, read as the reverse complement.
TTGTACCAAAAATGAGCAAATGTGGCTTTCGAAATCCAAAGAAACTCACTAGGCATTACATCTCTTTCTTAGTAACTTAACTAGAAGGATCAAGTGTGGTAATTTTGTTTAATCTTTTTTGTTTGTTTTGTTTTGTTGTTGTTTCCTTAAGCTTGGAAAGGATCTTGTAACCTGCCTTGAATGTTTTACCAAGCTGCCAGGCCCGTGTATTCTAGTGGGATTCACTTCTCAGCCTCTGTCACGCCTGCTTCTTTCTTTCCAAAATATCCAAGAGAGCTGCTACTTCCTATCCCTGATTCCTATCAGCCTGATATCAATGGACGGTCTGATTGAAGTCTTGCTGAATGGAGGAGATGTGATCAATGCTCCTGCAGATGAGATTATAACAGAGGCCTGGAGTATTGATATAGCTCTAAAATAGAACAAAAAATATATATTTCTGGCTTTGTAAGCTGAAAGCAATTATTGGGGTTGTTGTTTTTGGTGGTTCTTTACTAACATAATGATAAAATTCAACAAATCAATAATTGGCTACCAAATATCAGGGGCTAAGTCCCTTTGCTCTAGTAAAGAAACCACATGTGGAGCAACATCTAGAATTGGAGTCACAGCTTGATTAAGTTTAAATCAATCTACATAATTCTCTCAGATGTCTTGGTTTTGTTCAAGACAAATAGGTGAGGTCTAATGAGGATAAGGTAGGAATCACAACTTCTGTTTTCTTCAAATCTTTAGTGGTGGCAACTTTGGGAAAATATCTCCAAGTTCTGTTTGTAAACTCAAATTTTATATCTACATTGCTGCCTCTCTTGTGTATACTCATTCTAACTCAGTTCTTACATTCTAATATGCCCCTAATTTTCCTAACCATTGTACCAGCTGACTGAGCATGACCTTTGGTAGATGTCTTGTACTCCGTCTCCTGTGACTCTTAGGGAACAAAGGATCTATCTATATTATTACCTTCAGGTTGACCACCATCCACTGTTTATGTAACTTGCTTGAATTGTTTTTAGTTGCGTGAGTTTCTATAAAGAGAAAAGTGTTCCTCCTGTACTATCAAATCTTTTCATTGTTGTACCTGCAACACCATAGGTGCTCAACACACAGTTGTTAAATTAACTTAGCCATTTGTGAAGGAGAAGGATAAAGTGTGTCTATATTGTTGCAAATTTAGATCATATATCAAAATGCACTGATAGTTGCTCACTTACTAAAACAGAGTCAGCTCAAACAAGAGGGCCAATAGCAAAAGAGCCAAGGAGAGAGAACATTATTCTGGCTTTATAGTCTTGAGCACTTTTACCACCTGGTTCATTTCGTCTGGAAGGTACATAAGAATTACAAAAACATGAGAAACCCAGTGAGATCAAGTAATAACATAAAATAATATTTCCAGGGATATCTTTTAAAAGTTCTATTTCCTCCTTATACACACATACAGACACACTAAACCATGTAAAATGTAATGAAGCATGCACAGATGAGTCGTATAGTTTACTATCAAGACACTTTTAAGAGTGACAAAGCATGCTCTTAATAATGATGTTGGGACAGCATGCATAAACACAGGTTGCCCCAGCAACCAGGACATAAAAATCCTGTGGTAACAATCACCTGTGGTTTACCTGGTATTCTCAGAGCTTATCAGGTTATATTTGCAGGATGGGCCCTGAGGGCTCAGAGCCAGGAATTAACATATTCCATGTGATGCACATATTTACACACATCCTTTAGGACAAACTTGCCTGGATTGTGTTTGAGAATCGAACCTCTTTTCCCCTTGCATCTCCCCATCACTTTCTCATGTATCTCCCTTAAGTTATTTCATGTTAATTTTCCTTTATTGATGTTGCATCTTGCTTCTTTTGTTCTTATACTTCCATAGACTAAATTTACCACTCCATCTCTCCAGGTATTCTTTAGAGCTAGGACCGATACTCTGGGGGTAGAGCTTCTTATCATTTCAAGTATAAATTTGCATCTTAAAAAGCAGACATAAATTCAGGATTTTTTATTTGCCAGGAATAAGACCATGAAAAAGTCGAGAAACCAAGATGGCGGCATAGGTAAACACCAGAGTTTGCTGCCTCGCACAACCACTTCAAAAATACAACTAAAAGACGGAACGGACATCACCCAGAACCACAGGAAGGCTGGCTGAGGGGAAATTCTTCAACTAGAAGGAAAGAGAACAGCATACCGAGGCGCAGAGGAGGCGCAGTGCAGAAAATACAAAGGTGCGGAGGTGCGCGCGGAGCGGGCTGGTGGCTGAGGGCGCGGTTGTCGTTTTCAATCGGGAAGGAGTCTCAGGCTCTGAGCTCCAGATCCGGGTGAGTCTCTAGGGACCCAGACTCAAACGGGAGAAGCGGGACTGTCTGGCATCGGTCGGAACACGAGGGCAGCATTCTCTCCGAGGTTTGCAGTGGTTGCTGGGACTCTGAGAGGCAGATCCTCTGGTGATGGGACTGAGAGCAGCCATAACTGCTC
>NW_005361913.1:1418022-1494281 GCF_000412655.1 Myotis brandtii | reverse complement strand
ATGCATCTATCAACAAGTGAATCTAAGAATCAAGTGAATAAATAATCTGATGAACAGAATGAACTGTTGATTATAATAGAATCAGGGACATAGAAAGGGAATGGACTGACTATTCTTGGGGAGGAAAAGGGTGTGGGAGATGCGGGGAGAGACTGGACAAAAATCGTGCACCTATGGATGAGGACAGTGGGTGGGGAGTGAGGGAGGAGGGTGGGGTGGGAACTGGAAGGAAGGGAGTTATGGGGGGGAAAAAAGAGGAACAAATGTAATAATCTGAACAATAAAGATTTAATAAAAAATAAAAATTAAAAAAAGACCATGAAAAAGTGATAGAAGTCATCCAATTATATAAAGAAAAGTATTAAAATGATCAGACTCTCTGAAATCTTGAGAAAGCTTGATTTATTAACCAAAAAAAAAATACTTTTGGAACTGAAATGAACCTTAGAAATCACCTTGTGCAGCTTTTTCTTAAAAAAAATTTTTCAGCCACTTCTGAGATCTTGCTTTATGAAAGTCATTTGAAAAACAGCCACTATTTAAAAGAATAGCTTTTAACTGATAGCATATTTGAAGGATTTGAGCTCTGTAGCATGGGCTGTTTGCTTAGGGATTGCCTTGTTTATTACCAGGGGACTGAGATTCAGATCGCACTTGGAACACAGAAAATAACAGCATGGTACAATGATGGGGAGGCAACCAATCACGTATGAGCATGTGCAGAGTTAAATTTCAGTTCAGGGATTCCCTGCATATCAATGACATTCAGCTGTCATTCCACTATATAGCCTGGACTGATTGCTTAGTCTTCAAATTGCCAGCTAGGAGTGACACAGCAGCATGGAGCTAAAAGGCAAACTGTAGGAATGCGCGTGTGCAGAGCCTCCGAAAATGTCTCCTTCCATCTTCTCTATTACTTAAACTTTTTTCGCAAAGTACTTTAACAACCTATGATATGTGATCTCAATGTTTGTAAGATGCCTGTTTAATTAAAGTCACTACCAAAGACTTAAGCTCCAATAAGTAACATTTCCTTTTAAAGTAAAGAATGTTACAGGATTTTGTTTTCTTAAGTGTTTGTAAATGCTTTTTTGTACTTTTTAAAAATCAATTTACTTGATCTATTGTGTTTTAAAGGGTTCCATGAATAGGCAAATATTTAACATCTACCTCCTTTTGCCTAATCACTCTGAGAACTGTGATTACATTTGGTCATTGTCTATACATGTAACATTAAATGTTCCATATATTTGTATGGAATATATGCCATTACTCCTATATTCCATTCATATATTGCCATTCACATGGCAAGAGTCATGTGGTGTCCACCATGTTATATTTTAACCAGAGATTGTATACTTTTTCTTAATTAAATTCTTATTTACTCATAGGTGCTCTTCACCCCCAAGAAATAATCAGTCTTATTTAACTAATTTAACCTTGTTAAACCAATCATCCTTCTAAACATGTGTTTTATTTCTATTGTTAGAAATAAAGTTAATCTTCCCATATTTAAAAATATATATTATTTGTGCTAGCATTATACCAATAAGATATTATCCCTTATTTCCTGACAACCCAGCCATTTTATCTCATATAAAATGGGCAATTATTTTCTCTTTGACAAGTAACAACAATGGCAAGTTTTCTCAAAAAGAAATCAAAACCTAAAAAAAACCCTACATTTTCCTTTACTATATTTATTAAAATCTAATAATGAATCAACTTTCACTTTCCTTTTTCATTTTATAATAAGTAATGCCAAAGAATTCTTTCAATTGGGTATATCAACTGCATGGCTTTTCTTAATTGTTACCATAAACACAAAGTTTTGCTGTCGTCATTGTTGTTTACTTGTCTTGTTTGCACTAAATCACCATGCCCTTCTATAGTCTAATGCACCACACACATTAGTTCATCACAGTAAAATCAATAAGGTCACTATATATTTTTATTATTTTATGATTTGTGTCTACATATGAAAAGAAGTCAAGGTTGCCTAGAATATGCTTACTATATAAAATTACCAATACTTTACCATATGAATTTAGTATTAAACATTTTTTAACCAAACACATCAAAATTTCATAAGGTTTAGATTAACACATAGAGAGGTGATGATAGATAGATAATAGATAGATAGATAGATAGATAGATAGATAGATAGATAGATAGATAGACGGACAGGTAATAGATAGATGATGGTAGATAAATAGGTAATAAGTAGATAGATGATAAATAGGAGTTTATAAAATATATACAAAGGAAATATGAAGTTATCTGAAAAGGAAGAGAGACAACTGCTCTAGAAACCAGAATTAATTATTGAAATAAAAACCTAATTTGGTGCTGCTCTAAAAATAAAAATAAAAATAAAAAGCTGAGCCCTCCAAAAAAAGTCATCTGAAATACACATTTTCAGATGCCCTTTGCTACACTAATCAGCACAGAAAATTTTCATTAATCATAATGTTCATTAAGATTTTTTATCCTGCTTAACCTAGTTTTAACAGAGGGCTCAAAGAGATAAAAATAGTGATACTTATTGTTGAAAATCATATCTAAACCACTATAGTTCTTTCATCTAAAATTAATTAAATAATTTGAAAAATTTAAATATTTGACAAATTACCGATGGTCCTATCTGAACACCAATTCTCTTTGTAATCCACTCATCTGCTGATGGGCATTTAGGCTGTTTCCAAATCTTAGCTATTGTAAATTGTGCTGCTATGAACATGGGGTAAATATATCCTTTCTGATTGGTGTTTCTGTTTTCTTGGGATATATTCCTAGAAGTGGTATTACTGGGTCAAATGGCAGTTCCATTTTTAAATTTTTGAGGAAACACCATACTGTTTTCCACAGTGGCTGCACCAGTCTGCATTCCCACCAGCAGTGAAGGAGGGTTTCTTTTTCTCCGTATCCTCGCCAGCACTTGTCATTTGTTGATTTGTTGATGATACCCATTCTGACAGGTGTGAGGTGGTACCTCATTGTTGTTTTGATTTGCATCTCTTGGATGATTAGTGACTTTGAGCATGTTTTCATATGTCTCTTGGCTTTTTCAATGTCCTCTTTTGAAAGTGTCTATTTAGGTCCTTTGCCCATTTTTTGATTGGATTGTTTATCTTCCTTTTGTTAAGTTGTATGAGTTCCCTGTAAATGTTGGAGATTAAACCCTTATCAGAGATAAACAGCAATTCTCTTTGTAGAGTAATGCTTTTATAGAAAAACTTATGTCAAACAATTTTTCATCTTTATTATTAAAAATTATAATTACTGTTTATAGACATGTTACATTAAAATTGCATTTTTGGAACTATGAAAATGAAACAAAATATTATCTGTGTCTAGAGCATGCCTATCAGTGCAGATATCTGGCTTATAAGAAGTTCATAGAGTGTAGGTGAACCTACAGCAACCTCTTCCAGGACACTCTACATTATTGGTTTCATGTACATTTTCTTCCATATCTCAAAATATTTCTTTAATGAAAGTTTTTGATTAATTTCTTTGGTTATTTGATGTCTTAGAAACTATTTCATCAAGATAAGATAACGAATTGTCTTGTAAGTATGTTCCTGCGGTAATTCTTGGAAAATTGATAGTAATAATAGGACATTCATGTTCATTCCATCATACATAAAAACTAAGATTATTTTTTAATTTATGCCAAATACATTTAACTTTCATGTTTGTGTATGCTGCACAGTGAGAATATACTGATGAGAAGACTGCAGTCCCTGCCAACGATGAACTCTTCTACTGGGACAAACAGCAATATAAACATTAGTCACAATACAAAGTGCTTGATATTTCAATAAAAGCAACAATAACCTTGCCTTTATGGGTAAAGAAAACTTCCCAGAGTAGAACATATCTGCGCTGTTTTTAGAGGCTTATTAGAAATTTACCAGCTTTAAAAATAACATGGGGAAACATTTGAATTTGATCATGAAAATAAAAAGAAACTGTCATACAAAAGACTCTGAGTTTCCATGAATTACAAGCAGTATGGTGACTTTTCAGTCATAAAGTGTAAGGCATGGTGGGAAATGAGTCTCAAAGCATCATCGCTGTTTGTGTTGCTTTTGTACTGTGGCATCTGAACTAGACTGGAACAGCATTTGCTAGAATCCCCCTCGCTGATGGTTATGGGTTAAGGTGACCACGAGAAAGGTACCTAAGATTTAGAATGCAGAAATGAGGAGGACAATAGGCTCCGACCTTGGGTTAGGTTGAGAGCTGCTGCTGCAGCGCAAGTACAAAGTTGCTGGTTTGTTTGATCATCTAATTGCCATGACAGCATCCATGTCCACAGCTTCTGCGGCTCCCACCAGATCTCCTCTTTCAAGTCATAAAGCCCTAAATCGGGCTTTGTTTGGGGGTTGGATGTAGTGAGAAACACTTGCAAATTCCAGTTTCACCTTGTGAATTCCAGTTTATTCTTCATCTACTCCAGCTTTTCTTTCACGACTGGCTCCATTGACCTACAGCACTTCAGCCCCACCACCAGATAGATGCAGAGGTAACAGCTTTTCAGAAACTACCTCACCAGCTCCCCATATTATGTAAGATCTAAAATATATCCTTTATACCATATCACTCAAAGGAGTTTTGTTTCCCTGGCTGAACCCCAAGTGGTACAAACTTTCTGTTATTTAAAATTTACAAATAAGGTATCAAAACATTGCTTTTTCTTCTGAATAAGTAACATAAATCAGTAATTTTGTGTGCGTATTTACCAATCTATGAGGAAAACGGCAAAGAAAGATCAGAGCTTATTCCAGTTAGAAAAGTACAGTGCTTGACTAGAATGAGAACTCCATGAAAGGCCATTCCTCCTTGAAAAGGAAGCAAAGGGGAATGGCGTGGATTCAGATTTGTTTGCACAGATTAAGACTGGGAAAGCTGTCTTCATTGTGGGGTTAAAGCAAACTGAGGCCTTTTGAGGTGAAGACTGAGTCTCTCTTCACATGGACACAGTAATAAGTAATGCTATGAATGGTGCTGTTACAAGTTCTTCTCTTGGTCTCATCTACTGTGATGTCTCACAATACCCTGCTACATTTGTTCCTTCAATTCAAAGGTAACTAGCAAATTGCTGTGCAAATGTTTAATAAACTTGATGAATGAGTTTATTTAATACAGCAGTTGAGTTATGAGAACTGGATATCTTGATATTGAATTAAAACATCTGTCTTTCTGGTACATAAACCAAGCTAATAGTTAACTTCAAACTCTACCTTTCTATACTTCGTTTTACTTAGCCAAAGAGTAAAAAAAGATGAGAGACACTACTTTAAGACATCTGTTTCAAATTGAGAACAATATTTATCCACAGTTGTTATTTTATGCTCTGAAAAATAAGTAGGTACTTGAATGACGAAAAAACAGAAGGTTGGCTAACCATTCCTGATAAGGCCTTGTGATCCTGTGTGTGTGTGTGTGTGTGTGTGTGTGTTTGTGTGTGTGTGTACGTCAGGGTATGATCATCTCAGGAGGTTTTTTGTCCTTGGCCTACAAACTGGAAAGAAACTGCTTGTATTGACAATAACCATACAAATAACCTAGCTATAATGATTCCAATCAAATTTGCTGACCAATTTTGCTAAGAAATTATCAAGAGCACAATTAAGAAATCAATGATGATTATTGTATGACAAAACACAGCATCTGGCAGAAAAAAATCTCTGAGAAAAGAAAAACTCAATTTAGACATGACCATAACTCCCCTAAAGCTAAATAACTTAACAAAATATAATTTTATGGCCTCTTTTACAAATAACCAGACAATTTCACTCATTTCCAGTAGAATAATGACTCTCCTGTGGAGATAACATTGTCTAGTTTCTTTTAAAATAAACATTTACAAGCAGAACACAGGGAATTTCAAAATTAAATGTGCTCAAGACTTTCTTCATTAGCAGTCCATGTGGTATCCTCAAATGAACGGTATTCACTACACATAAAGTATTGACTCCCACTATGAATATAGCATTGAACTAGTCATGAAACAAAAGGAAACAGGTAGAAATCTATGTTGAATACGTGAATATTTTCCAGTATAAGCTCATGAAAGCATTTTTCTATTTGTACTCTTTATGCAAGCTATAAATTAAGGATAGGTTAATGAAGTTGCATTAGAACTAATAAGATGGAAAAAAGAACTAATAAGATACAATAAGAACTAATAAGATGCTGGGTTTATTCAAAGCAGTGTCCATGAAGAACACTGTTTGGTGTGTTGAAAAACATATACAGGCCTGGCTGGCATGGCTCAGTGGTTGAGCATTGACCATGAACCAGGAGGTCACAGTTCAATTCCCAGTCACAGGCCATATGCCCAGGTTGCGGGCTCAATCTCCAGTGTGGGGCGTGCAGGAGGCAACCAATCAATGATTTTCTCTCATCATTGATGTTTCTATCTCTCTCTCCCTCTCCCTTCCTATATCTATATCTATATCTATATCTATCTATATCTATGACATATATTTACATATATATAGATAGATAATATAGATATAGATATAGATATAGATATAGATATAGATATAGATATATACATTCCATGTATATAGATACAATAATTTTCTTGGATTACAATAAAAATCAAATTATTTCAAAACATCCATTGTCTTTTAATTAAAAATTCCACTTCTGGATATTTGTCATAAAATTAGGGATGTAACTATGAAAATTTCCATTGCAATGTCATTTAGTTATATCTAAAAATTTTTGACTCCAAAAAGACCAAATACAGAGGATTATTTAAATAAATTATGATATATCCACATAAAATTCTAATCTAAGCTATTAATTAACTTTTTACTAATAAAATATTTCTACAATGCATTATTACAGAAAAATACATCAATTACCAAATAAATTACTTTTGGGTATGTTCGTGAAAAAATAAAGAGAGAGAAATCTTGCATTATACCTCTAAATCATGGGTTTTTAAAATGTTCTCCTTATTAAAAATATTTACAATAAATGTGTTGCCTTAATAATTATAAATAAGTATTCAAGTTTTCTAAAAAAAAAAAAAACAAACAAACCAAAATGAGTGACAAGAACAAGAACACAGGATGACCCATGAAGAATTTAAGATTTGGGAGAAATTTCTTATCAAGAAGTTACTGAGAGGCCATTTTAGTGTCCTCTGCACTTCTCAGTAATACCTCCTCAATTTGCTTTCTCCTTTCTCCTCTCCATAGCATTCTCTGGTTTGTTTATGCCCGGATATTTTGTTTCACACTGGCTCTATGCTTTTTAATGCACCCTTCAATGATATGCCTCTGGGATAAACATCTAACAGAATTAAGACTAGTTCAGGTAGCCTGACAAGGTGGAAAAAGCAGCTGTTTTAGGTAACAGAGTTCAGGGTAGGGGGTTGAGAGCAAACACTTGAGGGCTTGGAGACAAGTGAAACAAGGTACACCTAATATTTTTAAAGAGTGAAGAATAAAGGAAGCCTGATTTAAAACAATATCCTCACTTGGCTCAGCCTAATGGGTCCTGGTTTTCTGGGTGGTACTCTCATGCACCCACCACGAGGGGGGCTGGGGTTCAGGGAGCAATCGGATTTAAGACAATTGGCATTCAGCCTTGGCAAGGAGCAGGGACAGAAGGCCCTTTGTTGGATGGGGCAGCCAGAGTACCTTGTGCTGAGCAAGTTCTGGACTCAGGGCGTGCATGCTCGCTTGTCACAAATGTTTTATTGTGTGTCTGGGCAAGTCGTTCTCACTTGTTAGGGAACAGCAAGGGTTTTGTTCTGCATTGGCTTAAAATAAACCAGAAAAGTCAGGGGGGCTTAGGGAAGGGGGAGCAGGAGGGGGAAAAGTTCATGTTTATGGTTTATTTTTGTTTGGTTAGCATTTTTGCTTCTTGAATAGGCAACTTCCTGGGGATTTTAAGTCTTAAAGTCTCCATCAGTTCTAATTTTTAAAACACCTTTTCTGCTGATAATTTTAAAAACCTTGTTGAAATAAGATATTTACTTGTTATCTCAGTAGAGATGTCATCTTGGTAAAGTGCATGACGTACAATTAATGTTCTTGACCCTGCCACACTGAATGAGCTGAGTGGAGACAATGAGACTAGTGAAGGACAGTGTTTTGAGTGCATTTTTCCTTAGTCAACCCCCCCTCCCCACTCTCTTTTGAAATATATAAAAACCCACAAGTCCTTTTATTTGAAATACCACGAATGCAATGAAAAGCAAATCATAATTTGGAAAACTGTGCTCCCCACCCCCTCCCAAGCTTCCTATTTTCCTTCTATTCTATCATTTTGTCCACATACATCACCTCCTCCCAGGCTTGTGTGATCCCTATTGAAAACCAGTCATTGTTTGAACATAATCAGAAAACTTATTTTCTAGCCATATATCTGTTTTATCTTAGCTGCCATCTGTACTTTGCACAAATTGCTATTCTCTGGACCTCAATTTTCTCATCTGTCAAATGTAGATACTGTAACTTGCCTTTGTATCTAACACAGTTATTGAGATTCAAAATTAAAACATACTTTAAGACACTTTGCAAATAAAGAATAATTAATAGTAGATATTGTGCAACGTATTTTGTTATGGAAGCATAGCTAGCATACAATAAAAGTATATACAGTTGACCCTTGAACTAAACAGGTTTAAGCTATGCAGGTCCACTTATACACAGATTATATATATATATATGGCTAAGTGACTGGCTGACCAGCTGACCAGCCAACTGGTTGACCGGCTGGTAGGTATGACAAACACTGACTACCAGGGGTCAGATGCTCAACATAAGAGCTGCCAAGCAACAGCAACTTTGCAGAGTGCCCTCTCACACTCCGGAACCCCTTGGGGAATGTCGAATTGCCAGTTTTGGCCTGATCCCTGCAGGCTAGGCCAAGGGACCTCACCTGCGGGAGGGACTCTGTTCACTCCACAGACAGTCTCTGAGCCCCGGCGCTGCCCCAGGTGCGGCCAGCTGGGGAGGGACCACAGGAGGTTGGCTCCAGGGTGTGTCGGCCCATCTCGCCCAGTCTCACCCCACCAGCCACCTTCTAATTAATTTCCTTTCAATGTGCATGAATCTGTGCACCAGGCCTGTAGTTTCCAATAACTTTACAGTTGGCTCCCCATATCTCTGGTTTTTGTATCCACAGATTCCATCAACCAGGGATCAAAAATAGTATTTTTTATTCCTGGTTGTGGATTCTGCAGATGTGAAGGGCCAACTGTGCGTATTGTTCTATGTATTATTCTATGCTGCCATTTTATACAAACAACTTGAGCATCTTCGGGTTTTTGTACCAGTGGGAGTCCTGGAATGAATCCGCCACAGATAACAAGGGACTGACTGAGTTTGAGGGAAGTCAAAGTTATATTCAGATTTTTTATTGTGCAGGGATCAGCTCCCCCAAACCCTGCCTTGTTTAAGAGTCAACTACTGTACATTATAAAAATATGTCAGAAAGCAGAAATTTGTGAAGATAATTATGTTTGGAGAAATCCTTTGGTTTTCTGTGAATCCATCTCCCACCCCAGGAGAAACAGTGGACGATCTCCTTTACTTCTGGGCAGGTGAGAAGAACATCCAGGAGACAACTCAGAACGTGATGAGTTCATTTCTTTGGGAGATCACAGGATCTGGTGCCTGGCTTACGCCTAAGAAAACAAAAGCAGGTTGTGAAAGAGGATAGAGATGACTGCATTGGATTTAGCAGAAGATGGGCATGAGTTTGCAATGAACAGATGTAGACCCACTGTGAAGGACAGACAGAGTGGGCTGTTCTTGCTTCCTATGTTAGTTCCGCTTGGGGGGATGACTTGCAGGAAACATATGCTAACTCACTGGAAGTGTATGTGAAATGCCCAAGAGCTGCTGAAAGAATCAAAGGAACCCCTGGGATAGAGACGCATTCCACCAATCCAGGCTCTCCTTGACTTGAAAGGCTCCCAACAATGACCATCACCAACAACCAATAAAGGGGCCCCAAGAGGGAAGAATTCAGTTTTAAGCATCCATGGGACCCAGGAAAAAAATCTAACCAAGTAAGATTGCCCTATTCCCACTATAATCCTCTCTTCACAGATTTGACATTGGCAAGGTCTGCATTCTGATAGCCAGGGTGGGAGAAGGTGAATGGAGGAAGCAGCAAAAGGCAGAAACCTACCCCAGTGCCTTTTCTGAGACCAGGCAACCACCAACCTAAAGCTGACTAAGGGGAAGAAACCTATAGTTTTTATACAGACTGAAGCATTTATTAGCATTTTGGCCTGGGCACATTCCACTTCCTGAAACCACACTGAATTTAGTCTTCCAATGTGAGTATAGATCTGTTTACACTGAGTGAGTAGGGAAATCCCAAGGTGTACCCAACTTTCCATAAAGGGACAGTGGAAAATTATCCATCTGCCTATCTCACCCTGAATAAATTTTAAATGGAGAAACAAGGAAGACAAAATGAAATTGTACCTCAATTATATTTCTAATTATCCATATTTAATGCATTGGTTATACATAACTGGTTATAATGTTACCTTCTGATACATCCACTACTGGCAGTGTTTTTTTCTTTTTTTTAATAAACTGTGAACCTCAAGAAATAGTCTTGGTCAGATACCAAGCTTTTAAATTCAAAATTATTAATAAGCAGTCACTGAGCACCTGTATTATACAAAGGACTATAATACATATTGTCAGAAAGCAAGAAAAGGGGAGAACAAAAGCAAGGAAAGAAAGAAGACAAATTCCCTGCTTTTGGATTAGCTCACAATACAAGTGTACTCTTAAACTTAGAACAGGATTGCAAGTTGTGAACAACTGCACAATGACCTGTTAATTTTCTCCAAATAATAGAGTTCTGTAAATCTGTTGGAAAATCAACCAGTGAAGTGAACTTGATGATCCATGTAGAGCTCATGGGTGACTTTTCTACCCTCTCTAGATCAGAGAGTTGGGATCCTGGAACAGCATCATACTCACTCTTTATTTGACCTTTTATTTCCACTACACTTACCTGGGCATCCTAAACTGCTGTTTCCCAGGAGTCACCTCATGCCCTTCCCCATAGCTGTTCCAGGAAATGAAGATGGGAAACCAGAGTCCCTAGAGGTGAACAGGTGGGAGGCAGAAAAATACACACCCTCTCTCTTCATCTACAGACCTCTAGAATAGGCACTACCCTGTGTCTTTGTAAAGAATGTTAGTTAGGCATCTCATACGGAAAGGTGACATAAATGTTGGACCCACTCAGACAATGATGATGCAAAAAAGAATTCTCCAGAGGAACAGAATATTTTCAGTATATCAAAGAAGAAATGATGCCTTTTGTTAGGGGTTGAGTTGTGTTCCTTCAATATTCATGTGATGAAATGATAATCCCCAGTACCTCAAAATGTGACCTTATTTGGAAATAGGGTTATTGAAGATGCAATTAATTAAGTCAAAATGAGGTCATACTAGAGTAGGGTGCCTAATCCAATATCATGGGTGTCCTCAGTAAAAGGAGACATCTGGACACAGAGACACATGATCAAGGAGAATGCCAGGTGAAGATCGAAGTTATACTGACACAAACCAAGGGATTACCAGAAGCGAGGAGAAAGGCCAGGGACCGGTCTTCTTCCAGAGCCTTCAGAGACAGCAGGGCCTTTCTGACACCATGGTTTTGGATTTCTAGCCTCCAGAACAGCCACATAATACAGTTCTGTTGTTTAAGCCATGCAGATACTTCCACAGCAGCCCTAGCAAAGTAATACATCCTTTCTTAGAGCCAACTTTGAAAAAAATTAATGGAAGCATTTCAACATATACTCTGTTAAGGTATAAAATAAGACTTTAAAATAACACATAATAGGATCTATTCCCTAAGAAAAAGTCAGGCAAATTTAACATATGAGTACTTCAAACTCAAGTGTCACTAGAAACTAAAATAGAAAAGTAAGTGTTCAGCTCTGAAACCTTATGCTTATAACATCGCATTAAATCTTCCGCTCACATATCTGTCTTCCCCACTAGTCTGAATGTGCCTTAACAGGGACATTGATCCTTGTAAACCTTACACCTTGCTCAGAACCCACAATGGTTCTGTGAGAATTGAACAAGAGAGAATAATCATTATTAGGAACCTGACCACCATCAAGAAAGCATTATTCCGGTTCATCTGTGACTCTAAATCATGTCTGTGTATGTATTTCCTTGTTGTTGTCATTTAAATTCTAATCATTTCTACCACATTCAGATGCAAAAAACAAAATCACAGTACTTTATTTTCTACGTAAATGTATTTCTGACTCTAAAACCCTGTTTCAATGCTGGAGAGAAACACCATTGCATTCCGGTTGAAAGAATGTTTCCTCTGTTCAAGGGGTATCACCACAAATGGGGCTGGGCATTGCCCTGTCCTGAGTGAGAGCCCCTGGCATCTGTCATAAGGTTGCTTTTGTGAGGCTCAGGGCCCAGCCCCTTAGGTTTCCTCAGATGAGGCCGACTCTGCATCTGTGTCCATGTTGAACACCAGAGACCTTCGTCAGGCTGGATGCCCAGGGGTTTGGGCCTCATCTCCAGGTGCGCACCCAACATTCCCTACCCTGGGCCCCGGGTGGGAGCAGGGGGCCAGGCTTCCTTAATGTCCCTGTCAGGAACCCCTTCCAGCCTCACACGCTCTCTCTTCCCCAGGGCTAGCCAGCTGCTCCGCACGCCATCCAGCACTTCCCATCATTGCCCTAAAGACAGGGTCCTGCAGAGCCCCTCTCAGGCTCATCTAGAAGCTAAGTCAAGGTCAGTCCTGCCTCCTCTGAAAGAAACGTCAGAAGGAAAGTCTGGCTCTCACCCATTAGCTCTTTAGTCATTCATGCTGTTACATAGCTTGTATGCAACGTGCAGCTCTCACCACTAAACAGACCAACATTTTCACACACATTCATTTGAATATCAGTGAGACTCTGTTATAAACCCTTGATTTATAGACTCTCCTCTCCCCTCCCCCCAACAAAGGCAAGACTCTCTGAGGATGTGATGGTGGCAGGAAAAACAATGACACTGTCTGGGCCGTTATACGGGACTGTGAGATGGGTTTACTTTAGGAAAAGGCAGAGAGGCGGCGCTCCCTCCTCAGCCAGCTTAGTCTCCAGTGTCCCTGAACGCTGCCTGTGTATCTATTTGCTTGTTGTTGTCATGCACTTTGGAGGATGTTGGTGCTTGGGGGGTGGGGACACACAGTGGGAGCATCTTGCACAGTCCGGTCCAAAAGCTGCTCCCCAGATGTGCACAGCGCTGCCTGCACCACATCCATGAACACACCCCATGCAAAGTGCAGCCACCTTGAGTTCATGTTAAGTAGGAAAATCAATTAGAGGAAAGCCAGGGCATAAGTTGGGAAACCCCTCTGGTCTCCATTTACTATTTCTACACTTTTCCTTTCACTTTCATCACACTTTCTTTGATGAATCTAGCTAACTCTTCCATACCACTTGCTGTCCCTGTTCATTTGGTCAACCCCAGGAGAAAGAAAAGTGTAAAATCTTTTAGTTATTTTGTTTTTCAAAGGAAGTCCAGTTTTCCAGCATTGCTAATTACACCTTGACAATTCGGCCTTAATTGCATCTGTGACCTATTAGAAACAGAGGGCTCTCAAAAATTACCTCTGGACTCTTCTTGAAACCTGTGAAAGTGTGTGTTTGTGTGTGGGTGGGTGTGTACACATGCATTCATACATGTATGCACACGCACACACACACACACAAACACACACTGTCTCAGGAGTGGTGTGCAAAGAGTCAGCCCCATTGACCATTTTATTACTGTTTGCACATTTGGGGCAGAGCAGCAGTGAAGGCCCAGCGTCTGCAGCAGCTCCAGCAATTAGCTCCAAATGAAACAGTCATAAATAGTAATTAGCCATTCCCTCAGTCCTGTCCCAGAGCCTTTAAAAAATCCACAGAGAAATCAATGCATTCTTTTCTAAAGACCTATTATAGGCACAATCGCCCACTCCACCATCATTTCACAGAAGCTGAGAGCATTCCTGCCGCTCCCACATGCCTGTGTGTGAGCTCCTGGGGGGGACCAGTGAGGCAAGGCCAGCAGAAAGGGGTGAATAGAGAAGGGGGTGCACAACCAACGGTCAGTAGAACATTTATCAAGGTAGCGAGATGTGGCTCTGGAGGAACCAAACATATTAAACAGGGAAGACACTGAAACAGGATCCTAATTACTACAGAATGACCTCCTACACGGCTCCACCCCTACTTCACCTGGGAGTCAAGATGCTGCAGAAAACCCATGAATTCCCACTTCACTCAGCAGTGCACTCTCTCAGCCCTAAAGTGAAGTCACATCACTCCTTCAGTGGGGATGCTAGAGCCGAGATCCCAGCATGAGGTCTCATAGTAATGAAGCGACATCCCCTGTTTTAGAAAAGTGGGTTCAGAGGCCCTGACAGGCATCTCTGTGTGTTGTTTGCAATAATGACAATTAAACCCTGCCGTCCAGTAAGCAGACACAGTCTGTTCTGCGATGTGCTGAGTGGCCTGGCTGTGATCATTCTAATTCTCACCATCGTTCGTTTGGAGTGGGCCTTGAAAGCTTATTTGCCTCATTCCCTTGGCTTCATGTATGTGTCTTCTCTTCTCTTTCAAAGATTATGTACAGGGAGACCCTGAGCTCAGCCTCTCAGTATCAGTCATTGGACCCTGGAGCAACCATTCACAGCATGTTTAATCAGAGTTCTCAGAACAAGCGCAGGCATTACCTGCGTCCTGAGCAAGGACTGGCAGGGCTGCTTCCGTCCCCATGGTGTTACAGTGGTGCCCAGAATATGCCTTTTGAAAAGCAGACCTAAGCATCTTCTCCTACCTGTCTCCCCCTTTCGCTGTTAGCGCTCCAGTTAGTCCAGCTGTAGCACTCAGTACCTCCTGGACACATCCTTTCTGTAAACACACACACGCACACACACACACACACACACACACACACACTCCTGTTACCAGTGCTCTCTGCCACTGAGCCGCCCCATCCTTCTGGGGACAGCCTGCCATAATGATAAAGGTTCAAGTCAGATCCCTGTGCTGAAACCTGACCTTGACGCTTATTTGAAGTGTGAACTTGGAGTTGTTTCTTGGTCCCTCTAAGCCATGAATGCTTAGCCCTGTTTACACATGAATGTCACCTGGGAGGCTTAAACAACCATAACCATGACTATGACTCCTCCAATGTTGGACCTTTGGCGGACTGTGAAATCAGAACCTGTGCAGTGGACTCCGGTATGAGTACTTTTTAAAAAGTGCCTCTTCACACACACACACACACACACACACACTCCTGTTACCAGTGCTCTCTGCCACTGAGCCGCCCCATCCTTCTGGGGACAGCCTGCCATAATGATAAAGGTTCAAGTCAGATCCCTGTGCTGAAACCTGACCTTGACGCTTATTTGAAGTGTGAACTTGGAGTTGTTTCTTGGTCCCTCTAAGCCATGAATGCTTAGCCCTGTTTACACATGAATGTCACCTGGGAGGCTTAAACAACCATAACCATGACTACGACTCCTCCAATGTTGGACCCTTGGTGGACTGTGAAATCAGAACTTGTGCGGTGGGTTCTGGTATGAGTACTTTTTAAAAAGTGCCTCCTATGATTCTCATCCTATGTGCACTTACAATGGAAACCTCAGTTTTTCTCACCTGTAAATCAGTGATAGTGATGACTTACTTATAAGGGCTTTCATGAATTTTTAATTCTACAACAGGGGTACCAAGCCTGGAAAATATTAAATATATGGTTGATTAACTGTATGTTGCTGTTATCCATTTGCATCCTGCGCCTTTTACCCAGGCCCCCTGAAGGCTCTGCTGTAGTGTAGTGTGTGCTCAACTCCAGACTCCTCAAGAGAGTGTACCTGTCTGCAGGGCTCAGGCCAGTATCTGACAAGGGAGGGTGTAGGCGTCATGAATGCAACATTCTACCTGGAGTGTTCCCTCCCTTAGCTCCACAATTCCAAATGAATCCTCCCTTCAAGGACTCTGGCAAATTCCCACATCTCCCCTCAAATGTTTTCCCATCAAAACTCAGAGCTCATATAGTTTAAATCATTCTCACCTATTTTTTCTTTATATCTTGTTTCCCCATATAAACATTATATTTTTATCTTTTTATACACCTCACAGAACCTAACATGATATGCAATATATGAAATTTATTAAGACAAATAAATAAATCCCCTGATAAAGGGTGGAAAAATCCTACCTTCATTTTGGTAAAAATTGAAATAGGATAGAAATGACAATATTAAAAAAAAAGACTTGAGCAAACATTTTAATTTCATGATAATAAACTGTACTCCCTTTGTTGGTAAACATGTTGTGGGTACCAGGAGCCAAAAAAGACAGTAAAGTCAGCAGCAAACCTCATGGAGTTTGGAGCCATGGGTTCAAGAGCTATGAATACCTAAGTGGAGACCTTGAGCAAGTCAGGTCACTTTCCTAGTTTTCAGATTCTGTAAGGGGTAAGGGTTAGATGGTGATCTGGAAGGCAGCTTTCAGCCCTTCCTTTCTATCTGTGTGATTCTAAGATTTTTAAACACAAGTGTGCAAAGTTACAGACCTTGAGGACCTCACAAAAGACAACATTGTTCCCCTGAGAATGGATGATAGAATTATGCAAAAGTGAGAATTCAGAGAAAGAAGGAAAACTGAGCATGAATAATGAAAGAGAAACAGTGCAGAGTGAAGCATGATTTGTGGGCCTCTACTGCCCTCCTCAGAGAAAGGGAGGCAGTGGGGCTGCAGGAACACTGTGGGGAGAAAGAGGCCTTTGCTGCAGTCAACATATACAGGACTTGCCTAGGAAAACAGCCCCCAGTGTGGATTGTTTAACTAACTATTTTTGAGATAACAATACGCCACTTAGAGTTAGAAGTACTAATTTGAAAACTAATCAAATCATCTTGATAGTTTTTCAAACTAACATTGATGAACAATTGCTATGTCTCAGTGAAAAGTAAAAGGGACTCTATTTAGGGACATTAGAAAACCTCAATGTCACCCTCAGATAACTTGCTCCTTTCTTACCTGGTGACTCTTCTAATGACTGTTAAATTTTTTGTAAAAGCCACTGTTAGCTGTCCTCATTTTATTGGGTCATAAAAGGCTCTCCCTGGTGGAGTGCTGCCCATGGGTGCATCGTTAGCTCCCTGAGTTTCCTTCTCCTCCACAGGGTGAGGGGGGACAGGGCCTTTCCTCCATCCTGCCTTTGTGTGGGTTCCACCCTTTGAATGGGATTCCTCCTCAGCCCACCTCTCTGTGCCAATGAAGGTCATTACAAAGGCCCACCTCTAAAGCCACTGCTTTATGAGGCCTTCTCCAAACCTTCCTGTCAAAATCAACTTCAGAGAGAGGCAATTCAATGATTCAATGCAGAGGATTGAATATATATCTTTACCTCCTTCCAGCACCATCCTCAAACCACAGTAAAAGATAAAAAGTAAAAACCTAAAATAAGAGAGGACAGAAGACATCATCTTTAGAGAAATTTTGTCTTCAATAAAAAAGAAGGTACAGCTCTGTCAAAGAGCATCAGGAAAGCATTAAAAAGGAAGCATTATTCTCTTTAGGAAGAAAATGCATAAAGAAATTAAATGTAATGAACAAATATATTAAGTGGTGCAACAAATGAGAATGTAAAAATAATAAATGCTAATATGTCATAATAGGTGGCTTAACATTTTAAAAGTAAATCAAGAAATAGCTGTATACGTACATTCTTAGAGATATGACATAAGTGCAGGAAATAAGTAGTCAACAAAACTGAAAGTGATTGCCTTTGGGAGCCAAATAATGATGCTGGTGCTTTTGTTATAGGTTTTTATATGATATTGTATTAAACCAGCTGCCTGTAATATCTAAGCAAAAACAAACAAACAAAAAAAAACAACCACAATAACTTAATTTTAAAAGGCAGGCAAAATATCAACTCATCCCTTTCTTCCATCCTATTATACCCTACTATACCTCTGTCTGTACATCCTCCCCCTATTACATTTTGTGCTATAACTGTGTATTTTGTCTCACTAAGTGACCATAAGCTCCCTTAAGGGAAGTGTCATGCCTTATATTTTTATGTCTCTTTCATACCTCCTCCCAAGGGCTATTGGAAATGTGAGCATATATTTTTGGGAGTTGTCATATTGGGAGTGTACCTGTTACTATCCTACATAGCCTGCACCTTGTGGGGGATTCCTACATAGCAAATAAATATCCTGCTCAAAACACTTTGAGTAATAGCAGGTAGTATGCTGTTAGACTTAGTGTTTCAGTCAACACACCAATAATGCTGAAAGGATTAAGTTTTGTAAGCGAATAGTGGTCATTTACAACTGAGTGTGAGTTGAGTAGGTCTATTATGTAAGGCAATAGATTTATTTTGTTGGAATTCAAAGTAACAAGAAAATAATGAAAATACTGGGTAAAATAATTTTGCTAATACCTCCAAAAGATTCTGAGTCAGTAGTTCTGAGTTAGGGGCACAGAACCTGTATGCATGTAAAACTTACCAGAATATTCGAATGCTGGCAGGTTTGGAAATCATTACAAGTTTAGAATTCACCACTAAAGGAGAGTGAGATTAGAAAATGGATAAAGAAGAGAGTTTAGATTTTTATAAAGAAAAATAAAATAGTACATTCACATTAAAGCCACTAACTGCCGGTTAGAAGGCCTCCGGGCCCAACGCCTTACTCTTGAGTTCCTGGCTCATTACCATTGACCAGGAGACTATGTTGTGGTCAAGAACTGGAGGTAAACAAGTTGTAACCCTCTTGAAAAGGACCCAACCTTGTCTTGCTTATCACTGAGACTGCTGTTCAAACTCTAGAACAAGGTCAGACCCATCACACATGGGTTAAGGGAGGACTACCAGCTTCTCCAGGTGGAGACACCTCAATTTGGACTTAACCCCTTGAAATGCTAAAGAAACTGTAAGCTATTTGCTTTAGGGCTCTGGCAAATTGCAGGGGCGGCTTACAATGTGAGCTGGGGAAATGTGTACAATCCGGATCATACTTATCCAGTTAAGTTATTGGTTATAGGTATCTTGAATGACTTGGCTATTTCAGCCTTTAGGCCAAGAGATTGGCTAGGACTAGATTTAGGAATAGATGTCACAGGACAAGATCCCCTGGGCCACTGCCACCACCATGCAAATAGAAGTAGGGTATAAGGAAACGGATGCCCAAGTGGGATGGATTAACTATTCTGTACACACCCTAAATAAAAGCGACTGTTACACTTACGTGGCAGGAAGGCTAGAGGCCCAAGTGGTTCCATTTCTATTCAAATGGACTTCAGATGGTAACAGGATGGAATGTGTGCTTGCCCTGTACCAAGAGGAAACCGCGTGGGGAAACGCTTCCTGTGAGACTCTTGCCCTGTTGTTCCCATCCAACAGAGGTAAAGAGTAAGGGTCCTCCAAAATGATCTGGCTCTCTTTCTCTGACGTAAATGATGCATCATGCCTCTCAAGGGGGGAGTGGCAGTACTCAGAGTTTATGGGAAATTTATCCAAATGCTCAAATGGCCGAGTATCCTCAGAAGCCAATCATTCTGCACTGTCGTTACCCCATGCTGATGCCTGGTGGTGTTGCGGGGACCATTACTTGTGGCCTGGCCCAGCAGTTGGAGCGGATCTTGCACTCTTGATACAATTGGCTATCCCTTTCACTTCAGCATGTCTTAAACCTTTTTCAATGGACAGACAGAGTAGGAAGAAGAGAGAGCGTCCAGGGGGCTCCTTTGATCCCCATACTTACACAGATCCCATTGCGGTTCATGGAGGAGTGCCAAACGAGTTTAAGGCTAGAAATCAGATTGCTGATTTCTGTCACATTCTGGTGGCAGACTGTAAACAAGAATGTGGTTGGATTAATTATATTTACTAAAACCAGCAGAGGATTGCTAACTATACTCGAGAAGCAGTTAAAGGTATAGCTGAACAACTAGATGCCACCAGTAGGATGACCTGGGAGAATAGATTGGCCTTGGAAAGGATTCTGGCAGAAAATAGAAGAGTTTGTGTAATGTTGGGGCCACAGTCGTACATTCATCCCTGACAACACAGCTCCAGATGGAACCATCACTAAGGCCCCACAGGGATTAACAACTTTAGCTAATTTGTTAGCTGAGAATCCTGGAATTGAGGATCCTTTCTCTGAGTCACTAGAACAATGGTTCATAAAGTGGAAGGGAATGATGGTATCCATATGCACCTCTCTGATTAGGCATTACAGTGATGGGATGTTATATCATCCCATGTATGAGCGGTCTTATCCAAAGGTTAATTGAAACCGCATTGACCAAACAGCAAATAATCTTCTCCTAGACACTGCAGAGCATGAAATTCAATGAATGTTAGTCAAGTTTGAAGAAAAGGGGGGGATTGTGAGAATAAACAAGTAATCTTTTCTGTCAAACAAGGGAGTTTAGGCAGCCGCCATTTTGGCTCATGAGATTTGCAGGCACCAGTTTGAAACAGCAAAGGTCAACCTCTTCCTTTTCCCTTTAAATTAGCCAATTGCACAAGAATGTGAGCCTAAGCTCTGACCAATCAAGAGCAAGAGACAGATGACATATATCAGACATAAAACCCCAAGCTGACTGCCCACTCAGTGTGCATGCTGCCAGAGCCTGTGCGTGCACACCCTCCTGCAGGAGTAAAGATATTTGCCTTGCAAAAAAAGAGAAGAGTTTAGAGTCTCTGAAAGAAAAGCTTTCATTCCATTCCATTTGTCTAGAGGTAATAATCACAGTCATCTGAATTCCAAAGGCATTTTTTCCACATTTGAATTTTGCTGTTAAACTCAGAGAAGGACCCATAACAGGTTTCACAGTCAAACTTAGCAGAGCAGTATCCGATATCAACACACCCAGACTATCAAGACTAAATATATACTTTCAAATGGTTAAGAAAACAAGGGTTTTTCCAATAGCCTACAGATTTCACAGACATTTTGGGGCATGGACACTAAAATTTCCTTCTTAATCCATGAATAATTATGCCTTTCTTTTAAACAAGCTGTTCCTAAATGTTCTATAATATAATCTGTTAACTTCCAGCCCTAGAATATTTGCCCACAGGTAATATATAAATACAGCTCAAAATGAACTGCAGCCTCATATATGAGGATGTATGTGGTATTAAATATATGCTGCATAGTCACCAAAGTGAGACAGCATGGCCAAATAAACATTTAAATAATTGCTCAGTGGCTCCATTGATCAAGCTATTGAAAGTTAAAAAGCAACATATTTTTATCTAACAAAATAGCAAATAACCTTAAATGTGTAATACCGTGTGTCAATTACATGCATAATAATTTCTACAATAGGATTTTTGCTATTAACAAAAAATATAAATATCCCACAATATGAGGGTGATTAAATAAATGCACAAGTATTTAATCATTAAAACCATGTTTTCAAAGACTGCGTAAAGACATGGGAAACTGTTATCATAAAATAATTTTATGAGGCAAGGTATAAAAACCTATCTACAGTTTAATAAAACATACATAAACATTCACATACAAACAATCAAATACGTATAAATATACATATATTACAACGTAGCTAAAGAGTGCTATTTCTGGATGGTGAGATTATAAACATTTTTTTCTTTATATATTATAGTTTTTTTAACTTTTACACCATAAAAATGTGTTATATAATTTTTTAAGTAGAAAAAATAAACATATTAGTGCTGCCTGCTCAGCAACACTCACAACCTCATGGACAACACTCACCCAGTGAGGAAAAACAGTTGCTCAGGGCAATTGCTACAATTCCAGAGAGACTTGAAGGTCTGATTCAATTAAGGAAAAATCATTACTCCCCCCTGCCCCCTGAGATGTTTCTTATACTTGTCAGAGTTAGGGGTAGAATAAAATAGACCACATGGAATACTAAATCAAGAAAAAATAGATCCATTCTAAAAGGCTGTGTTTGGAAATTATTATAAGTGAACTTATTCACAGTGCAATAGGCTTTAATAATAAAGCAGCACCCTCTCCCATCTGTCCCATGGTTCCCCTGCCCTACCTCCACACTTCTGAACAGTAAAATACATCAAATTGTATCTCTCTCTTTATCTACCCTGTGCTTGAATACAGCACATGAGACCCTCTCAGTGAATCACTCTAAATATAAAGCTTTTGCAAACACCAGACATCCTCCCTTTTCCAAACTCACATACAATTTCCATTAATGTTAATAAGAGCTGTGTGGTGGGATGAGGAAAAACCAGTCCCATTATGTTGTAGTACATCTTTATTTTATGAACTGGTCTCTTGGATGAGAAAGCAATGCTACTGCAAAACCATAACTCCTTGGGGCAATCCCTCCCTGAAATTTCCCTTCGTTGTGTTATTTTGATCTGTCGAAAGAAAAACCAGAAGACCCAACACAAGAAGAATGCTTTTGACCTGTAGTGGCTGTGGTACTACGGTTGACACCCCAATGACATGCCAACTGCATCCTTCATAATTAGCAGCAAGTGCAGTTTTGCTCAAAAGAAAAGGGAAAACGGCCTGAGGTACTTATTGTATTTTACAAATATCCACTCAGCAGCTGGCAGTTAGATAACTCAGAATCAAAGCGTGCCTACCCTTAGCTAAGTCTCAAAGCACCCAAATGCTTTGGAGTCAGCGGCAGAAGTCCAATTATAGTGACATGGCTCAGCCCTGTGGAATGGCCTTATCTGTCTTTGCTTCAAGAGGGAGGGGGTTTCAAGGACTCGTGCCTCAGTTCTCTAATCTTTACCATTTCCATGTGGCAGATATTCAACTGATAATGTGTTCTTTTCTGTATATTCCTCTGTATTTCATGCCCAGCCTTACAGCTACTCCTCTGCTCAAGTAGCTCCCTAAACTCAAAATTCCTTCCTTCCTTCCTTCCTTCCTTCCTTCCTTCCTTCCTTCCTTCCTTCCCCTGCCCCTTTTTTCAAGAGTGCTTTTACTCAAAATTCTGATTTCTTCTTTTAATAAAATAAAATCACTTCATAAAAAAATCTAAAAACTCCAAACAACCTTAAAAATGGTACATACAAAATTTATTTTGATCATAAACAGACAATACTTTGACAAAAATTGATTATACAGAGAACTACTTAAGAAAATCAACTTCACAGCATCAAACTACCTCCACTCTTTCCCATTACTCACCTGGAACAAATGGGATCAGATCCTTGATTTTGACACTTACTGGAGATGGGGATTAGTGATGTTGAGGGCAAGTAACTGGCAGTTAATTTAACCTCTTGAGGCCCATTCTCTTCATGGATAGCACTGTGCATATACTTACCTTGTGTGATGTTTATGAAAATTAAATGAGATGACATAAGTAGAGTAGCTAATACAATTCTGGGAAGATGATAGGTGCGCTAAAAATTGGTTGTCTTTTTACTTTTCTCTTATCTTCCATTTTAAATTCACTTTCAAGAAAATAAAATGTGTACATTCTCTGTTGTCAGAAAACAAAAACTCTATAATTCAATGCAATTCCCTTCTCAGCTTTAGTTGTCAATAAATTTTGAGGCAAATCTATTGCTCAATTATTGTAATCTACTCAAGTCTTATTCCTGCAAGCCTCTGCTTTCTTCTGCATATTTTATGTGAATAAGGAACAGTTTTCAATTAAGAAATTTCAATCATATCAAAATGTTAAATGCATAAATGCACATATAAATTTAGGTACAAATCATACATAGTGGGAAAAGCATTGCATTAAACCATAAGATAATTTGAGATTTGCTCCCAGCTCTAACACAAACTAGTTTATATGCTTAGGCATGTAATTTAATATTAATAGGCCTTAGTAAAATTAAATGATTTGTGAGACCGTTTTAAATTATGCAATTATTCTGATCTTTAAATAGAGATACATTAAGAATGGAAACTATGCTCTATATAATTTTCTTACAGTTAAATTTTGAAGACAGAAACATAGTATACATATCAAGAAAATGTCTACTAATATTTCTCTTGAGCATGTTTTTAGGTAGCTGAAACTAGGGGAGAAAAGACATTTAAGTCTCCATGGCTAACAGAACTTTATATTTTAATGAAGAAAAATCACTCTTTAAAACCCATTGAGAAGAACCACCTAAAATCTGTGTTTTTGCAAAAACATTGCCCAGTAGAAGGAAAATTAGATAAAGGGGCAAATAAGAAAATGCACTGGATAAATGCTTGTAGTTAGAACAAAAAGAGCTCCATCAAGCTAAGGTATTAATTTCAAAAGATCCCTAAATAAACAGCCAAATATATTTACATTCTTAAATGATTTAATATTTTTGAACCTAAACTATTTAAATCTTAAATGTATGGTACTATTTTAAATTATTTTATGCAAATAAATGTTTTCTTAAAATGATAGTTAGCCCAGCCAGCGTTGTGGAGCATTGACCTATGAATCAGAAGGTCACAGTTCGATTCATGGTCAGGGCACATGCCCCAGAGTGGGTTGTGCAGGAGGCAGCCGATCAATGATTCTCTCTCATCGTTGATGTTTCTAGCTCTCTCTTCCTCTCCCTTCTTCTCTAAAATCAATAAAAATATATTTTTAAATAAACGATAGTCAAATGAATCAACTTTAGCATCAATTGATGTGTGTTTAGCAGTGGTAAATTCATGACATCTATCCACAATTCCTCTATATGAATGTATATTTTATGTATTGACATACTTCACTCAGACACTTATCCCATTTTGTAAATATGTTTGTTTGACTTGCTGTGATTATTTTCTTTTGCTATTGTTTTTTGTTGATCATATAGACAAAAATGAAATAAACATTTCAGGGGAAATTTGTTTATTTATTCAATTCCCTATGTTAGTGCCCCTAATTTACTAAAAAGCAAGCATTTCCAGGTATTATCCCTTAAACTGAAGATTTTTATTTGTTTATAATCTAAACATCTTCCATGAGTCAGTGTAATGCTAAACGTCCACACATTTATTCTTTGCTTTAAACTAAGACCAATACATTGTAATCCTTTAAAGAAACTATTCACTGGATACTTTTATTCTCGTGGCCCTTTGACATGCATGCTAAACGTCCACACATTTATTCTTTGCTTTAAACTGAGACCAATACATTGTAATCCTTTAAGAAACTATTCACTGGATACTTTTATTCTCATGGCCCTTTGACATATAGTTTTCTGGCTAGAGAAGCAAAGGTATCCACTCATGCCTAGAATATTCTTTCTTTTACTGAACCCTATTTATTCAATAGGTGACTAGAATAATATATTTTTCTAATATGACACCCTTAACCAAATAATTTTATCCCTTTTCAATCATTGCACTTGTTTCATTTTCTTAGAATAACCTCTAATACCTTTAAAACAGATTTGTCAGATTAACTAGAGCGAAAAACACAGAAAATATCAGATAGCACATCATGTGTTACCAGAATAGGCTAATTTTAAATCTGCCTTTCTCAGGGAATAATAATAAACATAAAAAAAATGTTATAAAGAAATAACCCTTTATTTTCATATATGCATTATCTTAACAGTATTTCAATATAAATAAGGATTTCAAATATAAATGAAATGCCAGGAACCTTAAACTATGTAAATTAAGGAAAAAAGAAAATCCAGGGTTAATTCCTAATCCACCTCAAAATGACATATTCAAGGATGCATATGCTCCTTACTATGTTAAATGTCATTTTTTCACATATGCTAACACCTTATCAAATGCAAGAAGTGAACTTATCCATTTTCTTCATCATTCGATGTTAGGAAGTTCGGAAGAGCATATTGGAAAATGCTGGTTTAGAGAGCCAGAAACTCAGGTCTACCCTTCAATCTGGCATTGGCTGACTTTATAATGTTAACATGTCACTTTATATTTCTGTACAATTATAATTTACTCAATGTTTTGTGTTTGTAAAACATGACTATTGCTTGAAGGAAGTTAAGGAAAAACTGGATAGTTTCTTCCAAGAAAGAAAAGTTCTAATAAAAAAATTACTTCAGTTACATAATTTGGGGGAAAGCCAGAAGTCCTCAACAACAAGAAAAGACAGCCCTAACAAAACCCTCAGCAGGCTTCTCAGCACAGAGGGCAAACCACAAGAACCTAGCCTGACACAGATCTTGCATAAGAACTTCAGATCCTAGTGTTTCACTCAATTGATGTTACCAAACCAAAACTCATGACTGAATGGTCTTTGGTTTTTGTTGTTTTTTTTGGTGTGTGTGTTTTTACAAAATTGTGGAACTTTAAAACTAGAAGTTATTGGAAAATTATAGGAAAGTGTGTGTTATAAGAAAGGTAAACAACTTGTCTCAGTTTCAGGACGCCTGAGTTCCTGTTGGTTTTTGTATTTTGCTATGTAACCCAGAGGAGTAAGGACCTAGATCATTCCATTGTCATTCATTTGCATATCAACACTCAATCCTGTATCTGATGTTCTGCCATTAACAATACCTTGCCCGGTTCTGCTCACCCGTGCCACCCCCACATACACACATCACAACCCTGCGTGCACACTCCTAGTTTGGCAGAATCTCAATTGAGGAGGAAACTAGCACAATGACTGCATTTGCTGGACCTAATTTTTAGTTTTAAATAATAATGGAGATAGAAACAGAAACATTGAAGAGGTAGTATTTATTATTTTAACTTTTTGAAGCCTATCCTGAAGGTATCATTAACAATTTTTACTATTACAAGTTGGAGTTTTCTTATAATGGCTTTCATATCTTACTGGAGAAAAGCAGATTGAAAGGATTGCTAACAACTAAGATGACAGAGCAAGAACCATTGATGCTGTAAGTTGAATGATCACCCCACCCACTCAAAAAATATATCGAGGTCCTAAGCCTTGGAAACAGCAACTGTTACTTTATATAGCAAAAATGACTTTGCAGATGTGAATAAACTGAGAATCTTGAGACGAGGAGATTATTCTGGTTTATTCAAGTAGTCCTTAAATGTGATACTGTTACCAGAGAAATGCATGGATAGCCTTTCCCCTTTGTTAGTGTGAGTGTTCTTGGGGTACCACTGGAATTTGAATTTCCAGATGCCCCAATGGGAGAATAAAATGTGGTAGAAAGCTTTATTTTCATGGAATTACATCCCTGGGATTCCAAAGCCCAATTTCCTTTAATCCAGTCCTGAAAGATGTGTAACTGGGGATTCAGCAGATCAGCGCCCAAAGTTTCCATTCCATGATGGAGCTGGGTCTGGTTTAGCATTAGGCTAGTTACAGTCCATTAGTCCCTTGTGTGTGGGGTCCACATAGCTCTAGGCCATGTGGGCAAATGCAGGAGGGTGAGAGTCTCGCAAACCAGGATTCAACCAAGAGTAAGAGAATGTGCAAACCAAGAGAACAAATGCCTTTAAGAGATTAAATATCTTAAATCTTCCCTTGCGTGCAATGGCCATGCCTTCTCTCTCTGGTCAATGACCTATTTCCAGGTGTGACTGACAGGCAAGTACCTTCCCTATTTCATCCAGATTTTACTGGGCATTTGTTTAAATTGCAGCTTCCTGGCAAAGCTGCACAAGTGACTATAATATTTGGCCTTCACTTTGCTCCTTTTCTGCTATTTATAACTAGGTTAAATTATAATAGTACCAATACCACATGTATTTTTAAGAGGAGGACAGAGGGAAGTTTTACACAAAGGAAGTGAAAGTGACACTTCTGGCTTTGAAAAAGGACAAAAGGGCTAGGACCAAGCAATGCAAAGAATGAAGCTCTAGATTAGGTGGAAAAGGCAAGAAAAGAGAATATTTTCTATAAATTCCAAGGGAGATCCTTTATTTAAGCCCAAGGAAACTGACTCAGAAGTCTTCCCTCCAGAATTGTAAGAAAATAAAAGTGTGTTGTCTTAAGTAACCAAGTGTGTGGAAATTTATTACAGCAGCAATAAGAAAGTAATACAGAACATTCAATAAAATAAGCTTGTAATAATTTAGGGCTAGGGAGAAGGCAACTGAAAAAGGCTAAAAGTTTCCAGACTGAATAAAAGTAAGATACCAATTTTTTTTTTTCCTGGGAATGCTAGAGTGATACCGAATACAATAGTGAATTGAATAAAGCTAGTTCCAGTTGATTCCTTTGGAGAAAGAAATTGATAACAGAAAAGCAATGGCCCTTGACACATAGATATTAGCAGTTAAATTTTATTTTAAAATATCTACAATGCTGAGACCAAGAAAAAAATAAGTCCAAGATGTACCTATTACAGAAAATGTATACCACAATTGAAATAAATAAAATTTTAAATAAAATCCTTAAAACCCAGGAAAAATTATCTGAGATCTCATATATTCTGGGAAAATTCTTTGGAAAAACAAATAAAAGAGTTTTTTTTTTTTTTAATTGAAGTATGTACCAAAAACAAAACACATGTACAAATATTAATAATCATACAAACAACAGGCATTATTGCAATAAGGTTATTTTAACTGGTGCTAATATGCTATATTGACTGGAATTCTTGTTTCTTTCCAGGTTTGTGATCTCATTTTGACAGATAATCAAAGGCAAACATGAGAAAAGATGCAGGTAAACTCATGCTATATATATGCTTAAGAGAAAGAAATAGGTTTTGATTAAGAAGTTTAGGAAAAGTCTTCCATATTATTGGCTAATATTGATGAAGGACACATTTTGTCTAAGGATGCTTCTGTGTGAGTAAAAATGTTTCAATACTCAATTATCTATGATAATGCAGGATTAAGAAGAGAGCAAGTCTGACTGAAATCCCCAATGATCCTAGAATGTAAATTTTCATTTTAGTGAAATGACACCTTTTATCCTCTACTTCCTTCTTTCTCAGCCTTATCTATAAAAATTAACTGGTAAAGATAATAACAATCCCAGATTAGACAAAACATATAATTTTTTTCAAAGCTTAAAAGTACTATTAAAATTAGAAATTACTAGTACTATATAAGCAAAGCTCGAAATTTCAGGAAACAAGCAGATTTATGAAGTTAGGTATAATCTAAAAGTATTTTTCAAATCTAGATAAATTTAGTTCTCATTTTCATAGTTTTTAATAGCACTTGGGAGAGAAGACAAAGTTTTGTGCCTGCTAATTGGTGGTTTTAACAGGAGAGTCTCTATTATAAAGCTGAGGTCCCAAAGGGTGGTATCCTCAGAATAAATTTGAAGCACAAGTAAGCCAGATGACATTCCATTTCCAGGAAACAACAAAGAAAATGACTTTGATACAATAACATGGAGTGCAGTTTGAGAGACAATTTACAACCTGAAACTAAAGAAAATGACTTTGATACAATAACATGGAGTGCAGTCTGAGAGACAATTTACAACCTGAAAACTACAGCCTAGTGATGGCGAACCTTTGAGCTTGGCGTGTCAGCATTTTGAAAAACCCTAACTTAACTCTGGTGCCGTTTCACATATAGAAATTTTTTGATATTTGCTGAGCTGAGTCTTTTTAAAGGAGCAAGAGTCAGTCTGGTGACATGCAGGGGACATGGCACTTCAGACAGAGGGGAGAGCATAAGTAAAAAGAGTAAAAACAGAGGAGAGGACAGCACCGTGATGGCGAACCTTTTGAGCTCGGCGTGTCAGCATTTTGAAAAACCCTAACTTAACTCTGGTGCCGTGTCACATATAGAAATTTTTTGATATTTGCAACCATAGTAAAACAAAGATTTATATTTTTGATATTTATTTTATATATTTAAATGCCATTTAACCAAGAAAAATCAACCAAAAAAATGAGTTCTCGTGTCACCTCTGACACGCGTGTCATAGGTTCGCCATCACTGGCTAGGACCTCAAAAAGATTTACCATTCCAAGTAATATCACCCATAGCATTCAAGATGATTTCAAGTTATTAAGTCAAAGAGATTCCATAATATTTATTGACCAAAGAGCACCAGCCAGAAATAAGTACAATATCATCTGCAGAAAATACTGAGGTGTCATAAACACTATAAACTTTTTTTTCCAAGAAAAATTAGTGCCTGCTAATTAAAAACCAGAAAGCAAAGAAGAAAACAACAGACAAAAGGAGGCCCTGAAAATATTTTGAATGTTGGAATAATCAAGGATACAATACAAAGTTATTTTACTTGACAATTGTTAAAAGAGTAAAGAACAAGGTTAAAATAATGTGTACATAACTTTTAAAAATTAAAACATAACAAAACATATCTTCTAGAAAGGAAAATTATAATTAAAATTTAAAACTAAGTAGACAAATTTATGGCAGATTAGATACAGCTGAAGAGAGAATTAATAAACTGGAGGTGGGTTTATTAAGAAGTTATCCAATAGGCAACATTATAAAAACAAAAAAAAATCATAAAAGAACAGAAGTTAAGACACAGGAAGTTGAAGAATAAAGGTATAGCATACATATAATTGAAGTCTAGATGAAAATAAACAGCAGATGCAATATTTGAAAAAGTATTGAATACTAATTTATGAAAGAAACTATCTATAGATTCAGAGAAACCAATGAACCTCAAGTAAGATATTTTAAAAGAAATTCATGTCAAGACTTATTATCATGAAACCGAAGACCACTCAAAACAATGAGAAAATCTGAAAAGCTCTCAAGTGAACAAACATATTATCTTTTAAAAAAAAGTGACAGATATACAACTATCTTTCCAATAGTTATACTATAATTTAGGGACAGTGTATAAATCTTTAATGAGAGGCAAAGTAACTGCATCCAAAAATTTTGTACCCAGAAATATTATCTTCAATAAATAAGCAGATATAATTTTCAAAAAAAAACAAACAAAAATTTAACATCAACAGACTCTCACTAAAAAAATTTATCAAAGATATATATCAAGCAGATGGCAAGTCATACAAGATACAAAGATGAATAAGAAGTTAAGAAAAATAAAATAACACTGAATGCAAATAATCTAGTGTGAGTTGAAAAGCAACAAGAAATATTTGAAATACATAAAAGCAAATAATATGGGAAAATATAAATTAATTCAATGTTCAATAAAATCCTTGTTATTAACTTTAGGCACTGATATATTAAATTTGCTTAATTTTAGAATAACCAATAAAGGAAGAGAAAATGTGTGGAATCTCCGAAATAGTAGAGGAGAGAAATGGGATGAAAATAATTTATTTAAAGATAGTAAAAGAAAGGAAAGAAAATAAGAACCATAGTATTCTTTGGACAAAGAAAACAGTATATATAATGGAGTATAGAATAAGACCTTATATGGAACTCCAAATAAATCAGTAATTATATTAATTAATATATGCAGACTAAATGCTTTAATTAAAAGACTAATATTGTCTGGCTAGAATTTAAAAATCCAATCAAACACTGTTTTGAGAGACACAATTAAAACTTAAGAAAACAGAAGTTTGAAAATAAAAGGATAGAAAAACATATGACAGACAATTTTTGGCCAAAAGTTATTAGTGCAACATTGATATATTGTTACAAATAAAAATATATCAAAAAGCAATGTGTATTACTATAGGTAAAGATATTCACTGAATAATAAAATGTTGAAATCACCAGAAAGATAGAACAATTATTAATATGTGTATGCCTAAAAGTATATGAAGAAAAAAATTGACAGAAGTCTAAGGAGAAATAGACAAATCCACAATCATGGTAAATGACAGAACCTAGCACACTTCTCTCAGCAATTGGTAAAATAGCAGGGAAAAAAGTCAGTAAGGATATAGAAGATTTTAAAACATAGTGACCAAACTTGATTTAATATAACTGTGTATCTTATATAATAAAAGGCCAATATGCAAATAGACTGAATGGCAGAACAACCAAACAACCGGGCTCTATAATGTGCGCTGACCACCAGGGGGCGTGTGTGGACCATGAAGGGCATTGGCCACTGTGGGATGGTGGAGCAAGTGAGTGGTGGTTACTGAAAATTCTTTGCTTCTGCACGCTGTGGTCCCACCCAGCACTTGTATCTGCTGCCGGCTCTGGCGCCAGCCTTGCTTGCACCTGCTGCTAGCACTGGAGCCACCACTTGCACCCACTACCAGTGCTGGCCCTGCTTGCACCCGCAGCCAGCACCAGAGCAGCCACTCACATCTGCTGCCTGTGCCTGGCACCAGTCCCAATCACTCAGCGCCATCAGTGGGTGTGAGTGGTGGCTGCTGGCCCCAATCGTTCCTGAGGGCTTCTCCACCTCCCCCTGCTCCTAAAAGGTGATCAGGGCAGCAGCCACCACTCGCACCCACTGACTGTGCCACCCCTGCTTACACCCACTGCTGGCACCGGCCTCAATCGCTCTGCACTGTCAGTGGGTGCGAGTGGGGCCAGCCACCGTCAGCACACGGAAGCCACGGCAGTGGGAGCGGGGCTGCCCTGCAGGCACACAGGGGACCAGGGACATGGTTGAAGGGGCCAGGCAGTGGCGGGGAGGATGGGCCAAGACCTGCCCCGTGCCCTCAGCAGCCTCGAGGCCCACAGTTCCTTTCAAGGTGTATGAATTCGTGCACTGGGCCCCTAGTGTGTGTGTGTGTGTGTGTGTGTGTGTGTGTGTGTGTGTGTGTGTGTGTATTAGTGGTTTTTTTTTTTAATTAAGGAAAGAGCTAGAGCTATAATATGGGAGAAAATTTTGCTACACATAAAATTTATAAAGAATTAGTATCCATAGTATTTAAAGAACTAAAAATAAATTTTTAAAAGAAGAAAAGATAATACAATATAAAAATAGGCAAAAGCCTTGAAGAATTACCTTACAAAAGTGGTGGTTGCAATGGTGTCTCCACTGAAGCAATTCTGATAACTACTATGGGCATTGCTCCTGTTGGCATAGACATCAAGCCAGGTTCTCTGGCCTTACTGGAGATCCTATGAGTCTAATTCTATAATAATAAAAGCATAACATACTAATTAGACCAGACAGCCAAAGGACTTTCTGGACATAATTCCGGACATCCTACCTGACAAAGCCACAGTGGCGGGGGCCAAGGTAAAGGCATTTAGGGGCAATCAGGCAGGCAGACAAGCAGTTAGGGGTGATCAGGCAGGCAGGCAAGTGGTTAGGGGAGATTAGGCAGGCAGGCAGTCAAGTGGTTAGGAGCCAGTAGTCCCAGATTGTGAGAAGAATGTCCGACTAAACTGGCAGTCGGACATCCCCTGAGGGGTCCCTGATTGCAAGAGGGTGCAGACCGGGCTGAGGGACCCTCCCTCCATTGCACAATTTTGTGTACCGGGCCTCTAGTCCTATATAATAAAAACCTAATATGCTAAGTGTCCAGTTGTATGATTGGCCATTCAACTAATCTAAGGGTAATATGCTGATGATATGCTAAGGCCACTCAACTGCTCTCTATGACGTGCACTGACCACCAAGGGGTCGAACCATTGACCAGTTGCTATGATGTGCACTGACCACCAGGGGCAGACAGTCGAACAATCAACCCATCACTATGACATGCACTGACTACCAGGGGGAAGATGCTCTTACTGATAGGTTATCTTGCTGCTGGGGTCCAACTGATCAACGATGGCAGAACTACTGGTTGCTATGACACGCACTCTACCAGGGGGGCAGACACTCAATACAGGAGCCTCCCCCTGGCGGTCAGTGTGCTCCCACAGGGGGAGGGCCACTCAGCCAGAAGCCGGGCTCATGGCTGGCAAGCGCAGCAGTGGTGGCAGGAGCCTCTCCCACCTCTGCAGCAGTGCTAAGTTGGCAGTTGGACATCCCCTGAGAGCTCCCAGACTGCAAGAGGGTGCAGGCCAGGCTGAGGCACTCCCCCCACCCTCCGAGTGCATGAATTCACGAATTTTGTGTACTGGGCCTCTGGTGTCCTTTAATAAAGTGATTTTATGCTTAAACTAGCCAAAGAAGGTATCTGTTGAGTTTTTATTTGTCTATTTGAACACAAACTGAACTGCACAAATGTCAACATGTGGCCTGCATAGTAAAGCTTAGGCATCCACTGACTCTCTATAAACTTACTTAATGTGCAAGTTTCACCAGGCTGATACCTTGCCATCACCTTTCCACATGCCATTAGGCACAAGTTCTACTGTTTCATCATTTTGTCTGATTTGACTCTCCCTTTGCCACTCTTTCTAAAAGTATTGCTTTGGTTTCTCCAGCATGCCAACAAATTCAGAGTTAAGTATGTATAAGTTACTTGGTGGAGGCATTAATCCCTGTTCAGGCAAAGATTATACTTTCTAAATCCCACTGATCAACCTTTTTGGTGGCAGAGAGGCATCAGTGTGAGAAAAGAAATTGCTAAGAACTATCAGAGATCATTGAAAATAAAAAAATAAAAGACATCTAAAATACCACATCTTTCCCACACTATTATACTTGTATTTCCTGAAAAATTAGAACCATAAGAATGAATCATCCTTCTTTGTAGCCTCTTTTTCCTAATAACTCTCTCTGCCCAGATATAAACTTAACCTCTTGACCCAAGATTCGTGTTCCCCAGAAACACTATGATTGGCTATAATGCTAGAATGATTTGCCTACAAATCCCATCCTCTAGTCTACACTATGGCTTTGCTCTCTGTGTTTTACCAAGAACACCTACAATCTTGCCTATAAACAAAGCTCATGGACATCTTTGATACTACGGTTCTCTAAAAATAATGAAGTGGCAGTTTAAACATAGTAGTTAAATTGACCTAGCAGAGCAAGCAGGTCCTAATTATAGAGTGAGGTAGGCAGAACTAAATGGACATATAATGAACACCTCACTTAGTGACTTTTTTTCCTACCCCCATGGTAACAGAGGCTCTGCATCTCCAATCAAAGTGTTGTCCTAGCCTCTTTCTATTCATCTTTTATCATTTCTCTGAACACTGTTCCAGATGCCTTCTGATCACTGCTCTACTTGCTGTCAGCTAATTCAAATCAATATATATATGGATTAACTCTCTATTATATGAATGGAATATCCACTTTGGGAACATCAAATTTAAGCAAAATGCAGTTTCTTTTCTATGCTCAAGAAATTCTCTGGTAGCCTCAATACCCTAGACAAAAGCAGGCTATTATACCTTTAGTCCTGCATCAAGTGAGTGAGCAGAAATCTTATATTTTCAATCAAAATTTCTTGGTTAGTAGAAGAGGTAAAACAATATGGCCTCACAAGCACATGGTGATTTTGACCCGGTCTGTGAGGGACAATTGCTATTTATATAGACACTAGAGGCCCGGTGCATGACATTCGTGCACTGGGGAGGGGGGTCCCTCAACCCGGCCAGTGCCCTCTCACAGTCCGGGACACCTTGGGGGATGTCCAACTGCCGGCTTAGGCCCAAGGGGGTCCTTAGCGCTGCCATGGAGGTGAGAGAGGCCCCCACCACCACTGCTGCACTCACCAGCCATGAGCCCGGCTTGTGGCTGAGCGGCACTCTCCCTGTTGGAGCGCACTGACCACCAGGGGGCAGTGTCTGACCCTGATGGTGCACATCATAGCAACCAGTCGTTCTGTTGTTCAGTCAATTTGCATATTAGCTTTTTATTATATAGGACAAGTTATACACTTGGATTCTTTGAGTACATACTCACATTATGCAAACAATAGAAATATTTTTTTCATGACTGCACCCATTGTCTGTGGTACAAATCTTTCCCAAACACCAACTTGGACCTCTGCTCATATGGGTTTCAGGAGACCACTTGACTCTCCACCACCAATTAATGTTTGCAAATGATTTTCCTAATTTCCACATTACTATGAGGGAGACTCCTGTTGCTCTGGAGACCATCCTGTGGCTTTTGCCTGGTGTAGTCACTATGCAACCTTCATCTCAGTAAACTTATCCTATGTTTTTAGATTTATAAAATGCTGTGATCAAAAGGACAGAAATATTGTATCCTCGGTACCTAGTTTCTCTTTCTGTTTTGTTGTTAATGTTGTGTGTTTTTGTTCTTGTAATTATTTTGTTTTTGTTTTCCCTTTTCTATATTTTTCCTCAAGGTGGGGCTGAACTATATAGTTCCCCTGAATTTATTAATGATAATTTTTTTTATTTCAACTAGCTGATCTTTATGCCTTTCATTCCCCCTAAAAATATATTCCTCTTCTGAATTTCACTTCTGATCAATTCTCCCAATTCAACATGCCTCAACCTCTGAATGTATATTTTTATGCCTTATTGCCTCTTTATATAAAAAAGAGTGCATTGTGGTTTTTATCTTCATGTCCCTGCTTCATACTTCTTTACAATATTATATTGTTACATTATTTCAATGCTAATAGAAAAAAAATTACTCTATTATTCTAATTCCCTTATTAAACCACATAAAAGATCAACTCCCCAAAGTATAGTATAGTCATAACAAGCCTCATGTATTTCATTGGAAAGCAATACTTTGTAAACCCCATGGATCTGACCTACACCTCTGTTTCTTATTTTTAAATGTGTCATGCTCCTTTCCATATTTCCCAGTGTAGTTTTTCATTGTTGTGTCAGAATGAATTCAAGCTTTCGTGCTATTTGGTGGCTTTAATGTAATTCCTACTTGGCAATATTCTCTGGGTAGGAATAAAAATATCCTGCAAGTTAAACACTCTGGCTTCTCTAATTAGGATTTTACTTGTTTTTTATATACATATTGGAATCCTTAGGGCTCCAATAAATAGCAACATTTTTTTTTCCTATCCAGGATCTGAACAAATTGGGAAATGAAGAAGTGGTAGATGAAAAAGCAAAATACTACATTTCAAAAAAATACAATACCTCATGAACTGTAAGGCATTTTGCAATTTTGGAAATGATGAATGTGAAAAGTACCTCCCAGTTGTTGAAATGTGCCAGCATCTGTGTCCCTGATAAAGGATAGGCTGGAGAATGTGACTTCCATCTTTGGGAAGGGGTCCTTACTAATAATGAAATCACAGAATCAGACTCCCAGGCAGTCAGGCAATCTGGCCTGGAGCAGTCCCCCCCCCCACGGGCAGGGAGGGTTGGTGCAGCCCAGGTAAGACTCTGCATTAAGGAGTAGAAATCATCCTCACCTCTCTGGTAATCTGCTCCTTATGCTAGAATGCAAAAGAAGGATGATGGGCTATACAAGTCCATTTCTCCTTCAAATCTCTACTATCAGCTAGTCCCTGACCCACTGCCCCAGGCAAAGAAGGGTTGAAGTGCAAAGAGAGGCCAGGAAGCCCTAACCGGTTTGGCTAAGTGGATAGAGTGTCAGACTGCAGACTGAAATGTCCCAGGTTCAATTCCCGCCAAGGGCATGTACCTTGGTTGTGGGCACATCCCCAGTAGGAGGTGTGCAAGAGGCAGCTGATTGATGTTTCTCTCCCATAGATGTTTCTAACTCTCTATCCCTCTCCCTTCCTCTCTGTAAAAAAAGAGAGGCCAGGAATGTTCCAGCAAGAGTTGCTCCTTCCTTATGGAAGAGAATATCAGGAATGAGGAATGAATATCCCCTCCCTGTCCCA
Organism: Myotis brandtii; assembly: GCF_000412655.1. Lineage (NCBI taxonomy): Eukaryota > Metazoa > Chordata > Mammalia > Chiroptera > Vespertilionidae > Myotis > Myotis brandtii. The sequence continues at coordinate 1,456,839 of NW_005361913.1, read as the reverse complement.
TACTCCACCCCCCCCCAAAAAAAATAAAAGTCCTGTAATTTTCCATATAAACTGTTGCCAGAAATCTCAGCTATAAGACATACACAAACCAAACAAACCTTGAGGTTGCAGAGAAAAGAGATTGTTATTTAGGGGCACAACTCCAACTCTCCACAGTAATGTATGAAAGGCAATCACTCTTTCCCCTTAGAAGGGACGGACAGAAATTACAGAAACCTTCCCTGATTATTATGCTTTTGCCACACCACAGTCTTGGTCCCAGTTCTCTCTATAAACTTTCATTTCCAGACAACCACATGACATTTTGCAATACTATTAAATTCTGTCTCATTAGAGGACTACCACAATTTTACAGGCAGAGTAACCGAAGTATAAGTTACCATACTAGTCCACAAAACAAGGCATGATTTCTTTACCCAAAACACAAGGAGTGCTAAACACTTCATGCAAAATTTCTCCATATTTCACACGTTTTTCTAGATTTCCATTTTCTATTTTAAAAACACATCTCTATTTTATAATCTCTTGACTAAAACATTCTAGATTTCCATTTTCTATTTTAAAAACACATCTCTGTATTTTATAATCTCTTGACTGACTAAAACGACAGTGTAGGATACATACCACTTGATTACACAATAACTAGAAACTCAAGTGCATTTCAAATACTTTTTTTATTATTGTGCATTAGTTTCCTTATTTTAATGTAAGTATAGACATATAGCTTCTTTAACATACTCATCTGTTCCCATTGACTATAATGTTTATCTTCCTGATGTTCAAATTTTAACATCTTGACCACTACAAATCGTCTTTTTATGCTGGTTCCCTTGTCCTTTTCAACACAACTCTAAATACTTCTAAAAATATTTTTGCTTTCTTGCAATAAGGTATTTCAAGTTCATGTTTATTTATTTTGCCTCAAGATATAGTATTGGCTTTCTCCCAGGAGTTCTGGTTGCTTTAGCAAATTATATTAATGCTAAAAAACTGAGGGTCAAGAGTGGCATGAAAATAATTTTCATTGAGTACCTATAAGAGAGTAACTCCAAAATATGATAAAAGGAATATTTCCTTTAGGTTATCAATTGACATTAATATTTTCAAATTACCTCTATCTTTACTTAGATTACTTAAAAGCTGATAATCATATTGGTCAGTCCTTTAAACTACCACTTTTTCCACCTTTGTCTACTGTTCCTAATGTGCCATTCTATACACTGTATTATAGCTAGCCCCCTCCTTAAAAAAAGTATTCAATTTCCCATCTTAAAATGGAGACTCAATCACTGCATCCTGAAACTGACTCTAAACTGCACGAATCAAGATGATTCTCTCTGTCAATTTCATCTGAAAATACTTCACCCAATTTAAAATGGAAGTGAATATGGCACCTAACCCAGGGGACACCAGATAATTTGTAAACAAAGGTGTAGAATACTTTGCCTATAGTTGCTCTATTCACATAATTAAAGACAGTATTAATACATGGAATATCGTGCAATACCATTCTCAAGGTTTTCTTCTTGTAGCTCCACTTTTATCTTGTTTTTTTCCTTCTTATTATTATTACTTTGTCAATGCCATTTTGATTACTGAAGTCAGCCCAGGTACAATTCCAAATTTGCCTTTTATTTTGATAACTCCCATTTTCATTACAATTAATTTCAAATATCTTTAATGCATCCCAGAAGTTTGCTGGGATGTGTACAAGCAAAAATAATTCAGCTTAGAGAAATAAAAAAACTATAGTGTAAACAAATAAAAATGTTAATGGATTAAAACATACCAAATCTGTGGTTATTGAGTACATGCTGCAGAAACAAAACATACAGTCATCTCAAAAAAGTTAAAACTTGAAATATAACCTAATTTATCAGGAAAGATATCCATCCACACATTCTGAATCATAGCATCACATAAAATGTGATGTTCCTTCTTGTTCAAACACTGACATCTCTGAAAGCTAATTAATTTTACACCAAGTCACTTGAATGTATTGAGAAACATCACAGCACCTGAAGGTCGGAATACATTACTAAGGCAAACAAATTGGCATGCACATTTCAAAATAGAGTTACTTGGATCCAAGCCCCTTCTTGGTATGGAAATAGGCCAAAGTTATGAGTTGGGGCTAAAAGAAGGGTCCTTCATGTCAGGTATGTTTGACATATGTACAAATTGTTCAGTGGCCTCTGCCCTGGGAGTTGGCATTAACTCAGCAGATGTGATGACCAGGAATATTCCAGAGTTATGCATATTGAGTATGTGTGGTGAGTTAGCACTTAACTCTTTCTTTTCAGCCTCTGCTTATCAGCAGTGCAAAGCTGATCGGTCCTGGGATCTCTCTTCTCTGCAGTGTTGGCACCTTCTATTTTGGAAGATGGCCTGCCCTCCCCTCACTCAGCCCCACCACTCCTAACTTGGTCTCTATGTAGGAAGAGCTACTACAAATCCCTAAACCTTGTCACTTTGAGTAAAAAGTAATGTATTTGGGATTTCAGACTCCTACCACCTAATTTTGGTGATACCTGTTTGCTGCATGTATAGGCATGTGTCTGTCCATCTTTGTTGTATTTCAGAGTGGTATCTTGGCTTAAATGGGGTTAGGTGTTAAAGTCAACATATTAGGCGAAAATTGGGTATAATCCAAATGACCCTTCAAAAATACCCAAGAACATCCTTAAATATTCAGAACATGCCCCCTTGAACTCTTAAAGAGCATAATTGACTGTTTCTCTCTGCATTTTGGATTAACCCTCCTTTCTCCATGGAAAATGGAGACCAAGAGATATAGTTTAAAGAAGAGAAAAGCAAGGAAATAAGAAGAAATATTTTCCTCCAACGTGGTTGAATGCAATTAGGTTAAAAGTGTGTATGATGCTATTCTAAGTATAGTTCATTTGACAGATGTTTTCTGCTCACTTTGTAGGTTTGGGAGAAGCACTTATAAACCAAACAAGTGAAACTTTCCTTGTGAAATGTGTAATCTGTAATGGTGGCAAGTATAGTTCATAGATTCCTAGTTTTATAAAAGGAGAAGCTTTTTTCATGATTTAAAAAACCTTTTTAGCTTTTTTCAGAAAGGATATGAGGGAGAAATATTATTTTGTTGTCTTTAGTGAGTCTCTGGTGTTGTGTTTGGGTTTTTTGTTTTGTTTGATGGCAATGCCATGCTGAGTGGATTACAAGGCACCCCCATTTATCTGGGTCATATTAGCAAACCTCATTCATTGCACATAGTAGGTATCCATGAGTGCTCACTGATTTTACCATACTCAACCACCAACTCTTTACATGTACATACCTTTGCATGCATGCACACAGTACCTAGGACTTGTCTGGGCAAATAATAGGAGTTTTATGTAAACTCTAAACTTGATAAAATTAGTATATTGTCTCTTGCTTAAGGTTATGTATTACCTACACTAATAATTCCTAATGTCTATGCAGATTTCCAAATCATAGAAAAGAATGATTACCAGAATTTTATTAACAGAGTACCAGTCCTCATGGTATCTCTTCTCTAATGCAAAAGAACAAAAAGGATATTATATTTTTACTATCACAATTCCTCTAGCGCATCATCCATTTCTAAAATTGCTCTGAGATCTGCTTTCTAGGGAGAGTCACTAACAGCTCACTGAGAACAGCAACTATCATTTATCATATTCTCTGAGGTTCACTGTGCATGCCCCTTCTGGATCAGAATAATAGTAGCCATCGCTACTGTAAAAGTTTTATGGTCCTTGTCCATTTCTGCCCAGGTTGTTTCTGACAGCAATATGCTCTGTTCTGCCACTATCTATTATGACTGATCCACACCCAACTTGGATGGCCACCAAAAGCAAGTATGAGCTTGCACTTCTTTCATAACTGCCTTTCATTCAGTAAACTGTGGGTTGGGTAAGACCACCATAGCTCAGAGCATAGTTAGGACTTCTACTGAGATAAAACACTTCTGATAGGTACATGTTTTATACTCTCTCCACTTAGACCATGAATCACTACTGAATACACTCTGTGTTACTAAAGTCATTGATTTACAAAATAGCTTTTATGTAGCACATACAAATTCACTCTCTTGCCAAATATGAAAGATTTTCAAATGCAACAGTTTGGTGGAGCCGAGAGCCTGCTGAGCTGAAAAGCAAACACAGCTATCTGATTAATTGATTCTGACCTCATAAATATTATACTTTGGGGGCTCTAATGGAACTTCCTGAGGGTAAATTGCATGGTTCACCTCATTCATTTATATCTCTGGCTGACAGATGTACATTATAAAATGTCACTGAATATGCTGGCAATGAACAAGGTATAACATTAGCATCTTGATTCTGCGGTGGGATTTTTATGGAACACTTTTGTTAAATGATTCCAACAGTACTAAAAGTAGTACAATATCATTCACTATACACTGTCTTTTCTATCTCAATCCATCACCCAGCAATTCACACTGATGTTCTTTAGTTAAATTAAAATGTGTGCTGTTACACAGCAGATTTCTTTTTTATTGTGTGCTCTCTCCCCCACGTAATTAATTAATGATTGCCAACAATTGGTAGCAAGACGTTGTGGGCATTCTGTTGTGTTATTAATGTCCTTTCTTCATCCAAATCAAGAATATGATGTAAAATTTCAAACTTCAACATGAGGCACAACTCAAGAAATTGGTAGTTTGCATGGGATTTAAAATTTCAGCCTCATGGTAATTTTAAGTTATTTCATTTAAAGAAACATTTATAAATGTTAAAAATATAGTTCACAAAAGTGAAAACAAAGCAATTTTATACAATAACTAGACTTAGTTGAACACAATAGTATATTTTATTGTATTGTACTAACATCTCCCTAACAAAATGTATTTCACATGCTCTGTGAGTCTAAAAGAATGCAAATTTCAGTGAACATTAATCTTGTGATGAAAGATGATTATTTTAAAGACAACTTAGCTTCAGGAAAAGGCTAAAACGGGAACTAGTGTATCTGCCAAACGAAGCAATTTAATAATGTACTCGAGGTGCCATTATTCTTTTTTGTTTGGGTTCCTGGAACTCGGGAAAATAAAAGAAAATTTATTTTCCAGAAGTTAAGTTAGAAAAAAATATGCAGTGCTTTTCATGAGTAAAATATTTGTGGATTTGAATATTAAAGTCAAAATTTCCCAGTGGCAACATGGTTATCATTCCTATAAAGACTTGCTTTTATGTTGTTATGGTTACCATATATTGTTATTTTTTTATATTTGAAAATTGAAAGGCAAACATATTTAACCTATTCTTCAAGTGAGAGGCAGTAATGTAGGAGTTTTGAAGCTTGAATATGGTTTAAAGAAACCAGTGATCAAGCTGGTTATTATCAAACTTCGTGATCTAATTCACTCAAATAGGTGTGTTCAGTGTGTCCTTATATTTTTTTTAACCCTAACCCTGCCCTAACCCTAACCTCAGTGTGTCCTTTTTTACTGATGCCCAACTAAGTAAGTTAGTGCACTTCTCTGAAACATCTACAAGTGGAAATACAAGTGATTTCTGACAATATCATTAGTGAATTTACATTTTAGGATCCTCAGTAAAAAGAAAATGGAAAAGCATATGGCGTTAGCCATAATAGGAAAAACTACATTTGTTATAAAAACAAATAAATGTGGCCCTGGCCGGTGTACTCAGTGGTTAGAGCATTGTCCCCATCCCACCCTCCACCCCCACCAAAGGTCAGGGGTTCAACTCCCAGTCAAGGGCATGTACGTGGGTGCAGTTCCCTCCCAGGTCTGGAGTGTGTGGTCAGGCATGTGGGAAGAAACCAGTTGATGTGTCTCTCTCACATTAATGTTTCTCTCTGTCTCTTGCCCCCAATCCCTCCCTCCCTCCCTTCCTTCCAATCTCTCTGAAAAGCAACGGAAAAAAATACCCTCAGGTGACGATTAACAAAAATAAAAATATGGCAATGAAGCTCTCAGAATCTGCTAATGTAAATGATTAATAAATAACAAAAATGTATGTTTTTAAAGTTTCCTTGATTAACTTTACACTTCCTTCATTTCTGTCTCTTCTGCAGGAAAATCTTCCTTGATCCCCTTTTCTCTTCATATTACTGTTATATGTTTTTTTTTCATTTATGCTGTTATATTCACGAGTGTGACTATTTCATTAATAGTATTTTAGTATTATTTAGTATTTCATTAATAGTATTCCCACTATATTTTAGTCTATGAAAGAAGGGACTAAGCCTGTTTATTATATTTCTAGAGCACTGAGCTAATCTGTTAAAAATTAAAATTTACATTACATTTAAGCAAAAATTCTGATTTTTTTTAGATATTTGTGAACATAAATTCTGTGCTCTCTAATTATATTGAATTTTAATTTATTAGAAATAGCTCAGATGTTTTCACTCTCTATAAAGGTTGAATTCCAGAAAAAAATAGCATTAGACATGGCAAAAATTTTTATGGGATTTTGTTACACTAATATATTTATATTTTTTACAATGCTTTGTCTGATTTCTCTGATAGCATATAAGCATCATTTTTTGTTAAGTTTAAAAGGCCTTTAGGCAACAACACAATTGATATATTTGATAAAAATCAGTAAGTTGATCTTTTATCAAATTGATTTTCAGTGAATTGATTTGAGATAAATTTACCTGCCTCTTATTTCTAGAGCCTAACAAAAATCACAGTAAAATACATGTGTTTGGTTTTATTTTGACTTTTAATCTTTAAAGTTATATATAATCAATAGTTTTTAGAACATATGAGAGATTCTTGTCTAGGTTCTTAGTAGGTACCGAGTTGCTTTATAAAGATCTATGAACCCTCCAGTCTCTGTTTCTTCATTTGAAAACACCCTGTGCCTCTCTTGGCAATTTGGATGATTCAATAATATATGTGCAAACTTTTTGTAATGTGTGTAATACTATAAAAAAATTGAAGGTAGTCACAAAGAAGTTCAATCTGATGGGTCATTTTGTATGGCCCATCTATCTTTGTAAAATGTTTCCACACACTTCAGTTATCTGGAAGACTGAATGGCACATTCATTTTTGAGGGCTTTTGAAGCTAATCAAGCAAAGGTCCAAGGTTATAACAGTTTCGTGGTTATTTCTAGGGCATTTGTCAAATCCTTTTTTTCTTAAAAAAAGACACATACTATTTCTTTCTAGAATTCCTTCCTCTGCGATTGTAATCCACAGAGGGTATGCACTGCAAATCAAGACCAGCCGATCTGCAATCAGGAGCAATCAATTTGTCAAGCTTTAGAAGTATCTAGAGCCAAATGCATTAGAGGAGCTCAGCTGAAGGGGGGTGGGGGGAAGGAGAGTGTTTCTTAGCATTCACAAGGAGAGAAAAGGCATCTGGGAAATTCTTAAAATTGTAGGCACTTTGTTTGCTCTTTTTGAGACCTCTTCACTGGCCTAGAGATTTGAGCTTAAACAACAAGATAGCAGTTCTTTTCCTACCTAAAAATTTGGCAATGTAGTAAGAGGTGTCCTAATTCCTTCATTAGAGGTAGATGTCAGTGGAGGCTTTATGACACAATGACTAGAAAATGGTCAGTTTAGCTCATTTCATCCCCATTTTACAGGTGAAAACAAAGTTTAGTGAATTTAAGTTGTTGGTCAATGATTGAACACCTAGTGAATGTTGGAACTGGGATGTAGTCCCAGGGCTATGTGATTGGTTTGTTTATTTATTTATTTATTTATTTATTTATTTATATTTTAATCCTCACCCGAGGATATTTTTCCATTATTTTTTTTATTTTATTGTTTAAGGTATTATAAATAGTAGTACATATGTCCCCTTTTTTTCCCCCAGCCTCTCCTACCCCCCAGCATTTACCCTCAACCCCCGCCCCCAGTGTCTTGAGGACTGTGTGGTTTAGAAGGCTGTGCCTTACCTCACTGTAGGAGACAGGTGGCTGACAGCACCCTCCAGAAATTCCGTCCTCTTCGAAACTAATAAAATAATTTATCAACCATTCAGTCACATGTAACTTATTTCAACATACTTTCAAATTATTCTTTTCTATTAATTGCTACTCATAAAAGGTAAAACTCACTATTGCTTTCAATGCAATACAAAGATGTAATACACAGTGATATACTTTACAATCAAAGATCAGGAAAAAAACTGACTCATGATTTACGAAAACTAGATTTCATCTCAACTCCATGTTTTGATTTCCACCGTGACCTACTAAATCAGGTAGAAGGGAAAGCAAGGAAGAAAAGAGAATGGTTTTACATCCCAATTGTAAGACAGTTCTACTACCACTTCCCTCACCCTCCCAAAGTTCCTCATTTGTCTAGACCAGTGATCAGCAAACTCATTAGTCAACAGAGCCAAATATCAACAGTACAACAATTGGAATTTCTATTGAGAGCCAAATTTTTAAAAGTTAAACTATATAGGTAGGTGCATTGTTATTAACTTAATTAGGGTACTACTAAGGCTTAGGAAGAGCCACACTCAAGGGGCCAAAAAGTTGCATGTGGCTCGCGAGCCGCAGTTTGCCGACCACGAGTCTAGACCACCTGGCCAATTTTCTGAGGCTCTATACCTACTGTATGAAGTCCCCTAACACTTGGACCACTTCCTGCTTGTTCAGTTCTACTTACTAGCTCTGTGTCCTTGGGCTTCTAGTTCCTTATATGTAAGACAAGAAACAATAATGCATAATTTTTAGGATTATTGTAAACAAGAAATATAATGAGATAATAGTGAATGGCGTTTAGAAAAACCCAAAAAGGAAAGCTATTACTATTATTGTTATTTTTATTATAAATAACATATTACAATCAATCAGAAGAAAGAGAGAGAGTAGATGGAATAGAGACCAAACGAAAGAAAGAAGTGTGTTTTCGTAAATAAATAAAAGCCAGAAGATAAAAGACAATACTTGGCGTGCTAGGTGTTGCGCCTTTCACATCTCATTGCCTATCATTCTCTTCTTTGTTCCCTACACTCTAGTCATACTGATCTATCTGCCTTTTCCAAATACATCTTGCTTTCTAAAATGACTAATTCTTTGCACATTCCATTCCTTCTGCTTGAAACAATATAATTGCCCAACATATATCCATGAAACCATTGTTGACTGGCTTCACAAAGTTTATACAAAAGCATAGTTATATTGTACACATTTTATCTACTTTATTAGATTGTAACTTCCTTAAAGAAAGAGAGTTATATTGGTTTTGTGTCCTCTATGGCACATATAAATGTTTATTGAATCGAATCAAATTTCCAAAATCTTGCTTCATTTATGTGTGTAGGGAAGCAACTAGATAACATATCATGGATTTCCAAATTTCTGTTAGAGTTAAAATCAAATACTATCTTTTTCCATTTTCACCCCATTTTTATTTGCCAATAGAGTTGCTTTGGAATAAAAAAGAAACCTGGATGCATTTTAGAATCATGTAGGAAACTTCAAGAAAAAAATACATAGTATATGTCAGAAAATCTGTCTTGGTGGATGTTTGGAGTGGGTGAAGGATGAGAACACTGAGGATTTTTTGTTTTGTTTTACAGATCATTTTAATGTCAAGCCAGAGTTGAAACACTGGTTTGAGTCTATGAACTTGTCATTTGGTGAGAAACAGTTGACCACGAATTGCCTATCTGTGTCTCAAATAATCTGAAAGCCAACTTCTTCAACCTCACCCATTGAATGACTGGGAGCCTATCGCATCAGAGCAGGGCAGAGTGGGAAAGCCAATACACTGGACACTGATGTGATTAATAATTTGTAGGCTTGTGGCCAGTGACCCATTTCCCCCAGACATATAGATACTTTTGAAACCAGAGTAAGTGACTTGAGGGACAAATCCCTTTCAGCCAAATATTATTAACAGTGTGATATAAAGAGTTTGACTTTGAGGTCAAAATAAAATAGAAATTGAATTCTAGTCCTACCACTTATTTACTATGGACAAGTCTCTTTGCCTGTGTAAACCTAAATTTTATCACATATAAAATGAGAACAATAATAGTAACATTAAAGAGTGGCTGTGATAATTAAGAAAGTGTATATATTTGGCAGCCTCAATCCTAATACATTAATTTTATAAAGTCCTGGCCATGACCTTTAAGAAGTATCTTCCTTCAAATCCTATAATATAGTAGAAGATTTTTATGAAATACATTTGCTCAGGGCTACAGTGAAATCATGCTGACCTTATTCTATAAAAGCAACAAATCATGGCTTGCTGTTTGTGAGTTTCATCCTTGAATTGTAGTTGTATCTGTTAAGCCAGAAACTTGTATGTTTACAGGTTGCCCTTTAAAAGACACAGAATTACTCATGTCCTTAAAAATCCTGGACTTGCATCAGCCAGAAAATTTGAGATTCACTCCTCCTCACTCGCACACCCGTCTTCATTTCCAGTCTTTCATCCCTTATACATGACACTTCTGGCAGGATGCCTGGAAAGAAACTCATGACCCATAAAGTTAACTTACCTCAGGAGCAGTAGACAAACAGGCTTAATTTAACCCAGAAGACACCAAGAAATATTAACTTGGAAATGGAGACCAGTCTGAGCTAATATATAGGCAGGCTAGAGGCTATCATTTATAATAGGGTGTACAGCATTCAAGTACAGATTAGCTCACTCTGAAGGCAGTGAGCCAGGAGCCAGGTTTCAATATTAATTGCAAGGTAACTGGTAGGTCTCTGTTCTACATATTGCAGGGAATTTGGTCAGCCGAAAGTGTGTATAGCAATCTTGCTCCCACGCTAACCTCCACAAGCAAAATTGTGACTCAAACAAAGGTAATGTGATATGTTCAGCCTCACTTCCAACCCTTTCGTACTAACTCCCCCCAAAAGAGAAAGGCATAACATTTTATCACCTTTATGTAAGTTTGAATCCTTAAATACCTACAATCTAGGACAATGATTTTGGTGTGTGTGAATAAATACATGTGAATGTATTTTTAACAAAGTAGGGAGAAATTAAGGTGCTTACTCAAACGTGGTGCTCCAATGACTTATTTCTGCTACAAATTTAACATACCTAAAACAGCAAATGAGAAAATTAAGAAATGTGAGTCAAGTGAGAGCAAGCATCGAATCCTGTGTTACCTACCATCAGGCTGTCCTTTTGAGCTTTTTCCTGTCACAAATCTGCAGTCACTCGAGAGCTGGAAGGGAATTACTGTGAGGAGGAACCAAATTCCACTTTTGAATTTTACTTTGTTTAACAGCCAAAACCAGTGTCTAGCAATAAGCACTATTATACCAGACCTATTGCTTTCTTTCTCCTTCCTCTATAAACATCCTGTATAGTAATTGGGTTTTCTTCAGATTCCTTCTTGCACCCAAATAGTTCCTTGCACAGTAGTAAAGCAATGCTGGAGAAATTACCACTTTGAAGGGGAAAATATCCTTTCCTGAACCAAAGAGGTCTGCCACAGGAATAGAGAATGACAAGGATGGCAAGAGGAGAACATTTTTTATAGTGGTGTGGCCTTATGTACAATTTTGGCAGGGCCACAGTAAAGTCAAAGCGATATAAATCTAGCTATAAGCATGAGTGACTTCAAATATAAAAGTTAAATATATTGAACACAAGAACTGAGATTTGAAACAGAATAGGAGTTTGCCAGATTGAACAAGGGGAAGGTATTGCAGCCCAGTGAAGAGCGTGGACATGGGTAGATGAGTAGACCTTTAGTAGCAGCAAGACATAACTTGAGGCTGAACAGATGAGGCTAATAGCGGAAAAAGGGGCCAGAATTGGACTTTCCCCTGTAGAAGATGAAAAGTCACAGCAGAATTTGGAACAGGAAATAAAAGCAGTTCCAAGTTTGGGAATGTTGGGCTGGAAGCAGAGGAGGGTGTTGAGTGGAGAGGAGCAAAATGGAGGCAGGGGATTGCTGCAATGATCCAGGTGGGAGGATGACAGCAGTGCCTTTGGAGATGGAGAGGGGAGTAGGAACCAGAAAGAACGCAGAAACACAGGAAGCATTTGGGCATTAGGGGCAAAGTATTCTGATTTGGGCAAACCTAAGAGAAGCACATTAATATGAGAAAATTCATAAATTCATTAAGTAGTTTCCAGGAGCATGTGGTTTGACTATTGACTAGTACTAATTTAAATAGCATAAGATATCCTACATCTGCTATGATAGTATTATGATTGATCTATATATGATATATACATCCAACAAGTTTAAATATTAAATGTTAAATTCTCTCCTCACTTAAATTTCAAATGATGAGAGAATTCCAAGGGGCATTTGGATTGAGGATGATGGTATAGAAGAAGATGCAAAATAATTAAGGGTGGTTTGGCTCTCCTCTGTTCTCCCTTGTAGCCCCAGATATCCCTTATTTTAGAAAGTGAATCAGAAAACCTGAGTCAAAGGCATCACTTTGTACAAATTAGCTCTCTTCTCCCTACACATGCTTCATAAATGTATAATCAAGTGAATGTGTCTCCTTTTCGAGAAAAAAATTTTCAGCAACCTGTCAAACATTGTAAATTATAATATGCTCAAAATGTAACCAACATGTATTTATTGAGTACTTACCATGTGCCAGTAATCTTGTAGGCCCCTTGAAAAGGAAGATAAACAAGATAGTATGACTACCATTAAAAACATAAAACTAAGGACACTGGAATTCAAAGTAAAGTATAGCCTACCCATAGGACACATGTTTCTGTTTCCCAAATATTCATCATTCTTCCTGGATCCTAAAATAATCTCCATTTATGCATCTTCATTCCTCCTACCTGTGATGGTTAATTTAATGTGTCAACTTAGAGGGTATTTTTGGATGAAATTTACATTTGAATTGGTAAATTTTGAATAGATTGCCCTCCATAATGTGTGTGGGGCGGGAGGGAGGTTCTTCCAATCAGTTGAAGGTCTGAATAGAATGAGACCAGCCTCCCTGAGCAGAAGAAAATTCTCCAGGAGGCTGCCTCAGACTTGACCTGCACCATGGGCTCTCCTGGGTCTCCAGTGTCTGCCCTTCCAACAGGAACTGCACCGTTGGATCTACTGGATCTGAGTCAAGCTGCCCACATTGCAAACTTTGGATTTGCCAGCCTCCATAATTGCATGAGTCCATTCCTTGTAATAAACCTCTTTCTATATAGAATACATTCTATTTGTTCTATCTCCCTATGAAAATCTGCCTTATATACCACCCCAAATTCTTTATTCTTCTCAAAACCTTCACTTTCTTTTATTTAACACATGTTCAGCAAGATCTACCTATAGTATAGAAAGGTGAAAAACAGTTAATAAAAGTCATCATGAATATACACACACATACATACACATTATGCAAGACAGATACCTGGTTATCTGATCAATTTAATTTATGATCAGGCTACTGATCTTATATTTACAAAAGGCAAAGTCATTCCTAGTCCACCTGCAATATCATGTTTTTCCAGTTTTCTTTCATTTTTCTCCTTCAACCTATCTCTGTTAACCACAGCTCGGCTAATCTATTAACCACTCCCTGCCTGTGAAACTTCAACCAGTTCTCCATGAATAAGGACTCTTCCTCATTGTTCCTACTTCATAACCCCAAGTTATCTTTGCCACCTCACTCCTTAATAATATATCCAACAAGTATAGAGTCCCCAGGATTCTCTCTCACTCCTGTTTGTCCCTTCTCTGTGAGGTAATGGAAATCCATCAACATTTAACCCCAGGCTCAGAGTCCTCCACCAAAAATGACACTAGTTTTGATAAAACTGAAGACACTTTAGGCCTGTGTTAGGTTTAACTGAGTAGTGTGTACATATGAATGTGTATATTAATATAAATAGATACCTGTATATGTGGTACATGCAAGGAGGATTATAACATGGCTTGTTCAGATAAAGCAAATATGGAAACATTTATGTAATTCTATTAGAGGTTATTCATACAGAAGAACAGTTGAACTGCTGGGGTCCAACCCCAGCGGGTCCAGGGGTCCCCAAAGGTGTGGACGGAGTCGGCGAAGAAGGAATGACACGGAGACGTTCTTCCAATCAGTTGAAGGTCTGAATAGAATGAGACCAGCCTCCCTGAGCAGAAGAAAATTCTCCAGGAGGCTGCCTCAGACTTGACCTGCACCATGGGCTCTCCTGGGTCTCCAGTGTCTGCCCTTCCAACAGGAACTGCACCGTTGGATCTACTGGATCTGAGTCAAGCTGCCCACATTGCAAACTTTGGATTTGCCAGCCTCCATAATTGCATGAGTCCATTCCTTGTAATAAACCTCTTTCTATATAGAATACATTCTATTTGTTCTATCTCCCTATGAAAATCTGCCTTATATACCACCCCAAATTCATTATTCTTCTCAAAACCTTCACTTTCTTTTATTTAACACATGTTCAGCAAGATCTACCTATAGTATAGAAAGGTGAAAAACAGTTAATAAAAGTCATCATGAATATACACACACATACATACACATTATGCAAGACAGATACCTGGTTATCTGATCAATTTAATTTATGATCAGGCTACTGATCTTATATTTACAAAAGGCAAAGTCATTCCTAGTCCACCTGCAATATCATGTTTTTCCAGTTTTCTTTTATTTTTCTCCTTCAACCTATCTCTGTTAACCACAGCTCGGCTAATCTATTAACCACTCCCTGCCTGTGAAACTTCAACCAGTTCTCCATGAATAAGGACTCTTCCTCATTGTTCCTACTTCATAACCCCAAGTTATCTTTGCCACCTCACTCCTTAATAATATATCCAACAAGTATAGAGTCCCCAGGATTCTCTCTCACTCCTGTTTGTCCCTTCTCTGTGAGGTAATGGAAATCCATCAACATTTAACCCCAGGCTCAGAGTCCTCCACCAAAAATGACACTAGTTTTGATAAAACTGAAGACACTTTAGGCCTGTGTTAGGTTTAACTGAGTAGTGTGTACATATGAATGTGTATATTAATATAAATAGATACCTGTATATGTGGTACATGCAAGGAGGATTATAACATGGCTTGTTCAGATAAAGCAAATATGGAAACATTTACGTAATTCTATTAGAGGTTATTCATACAGAAGAACAGTTGAACGATTAGTGTGAAAGTGAGAACAACTTTGGTTAGGACCATGGATGCTCTTTCAAATGCTGTTGTAATTATGGCTAGAAGGAGAGCACTTTAGATCCGGAGGGACATTCTCAGGTTAACACAGAAACACTCTACAAAAGGCCCCCTGGTGTCTTTTCATAACACAGAAATGGTGGCATATGAGTCCCATGCCTGGCTTTAGGCAGCACCATAAATCAATGTCAACTTCAGGAAAAGAAAACCAAAGAAGCCTCTTGCCTTCTGTCCCCAGCCCGTTTTTTTAGCAGTGCCACCTGCACTGCTTCCTTAGCTAGAGCTGACCTCTGGGATCCAAGCTGCACAGAACAAAATTACACGAAGAGGAGCAAATGAAGGGAGAGGGACCAACTAAATCCCTGGAAAATAAAGCTGGCAGGAGTGTTTGTGCTGTGCGATGCAGAGCACAGCTTTTCTTGGACCTCTGGGGTCCTGCTCACGGTTCAGGGGAAGGGAAAGGAGGAGGGCTGAATGGAGCCCCAGGCCCTTCACCCCAATCCAACCACAGCAACTCCACTCTTTCTGTTTAAATAGGACCCCCTGTAATTTTTATCTGAGAAAAAGGATTCCACCTGATCTTGTCATTGAAAATGTTGTTATGATAACAAGTACTGCATTAAGAGTCAGGGCAGCTGGGTTCTAACACCATCATTGAGATTGCATCTTTCTGCACTTCAGCTTCTCATTTGTAAATGGAGGTCACATTAGGTTGCTTGCCCTCCAGAAGATCAAATGAGCCAATATTCATTAAAGGTTTTTGCAAAATTGAAAAATGCTATTATAAATGCAGCATTTGTCGCATTAAGCTGACTGCGTGTCACCTATTTAACGAAAACTGTTCTATAGTGAAGTTGAAAGCTAACCCGTACCTCATTTCCTCCACAGTATCAGCAATGTTATAGACTGTGCAGACTTCAGAGCTCGGAAGTTATGTGAAGTTGAAAGCTAACCCGTACCTCATTTCCTCCACACTATCAGCAATGTTATATATAGACTGTGCAGACTTCAGAGCTAGGAAGTTATTCCTTTGTTCTGTGGTGTTGAGCAAGTTGTTTGGTTATTGTTCTTCCTATACATTTGTTTTAGCAGCAGAACTCTTTTCTGTTAAAAGTGAAGCTTATGCGGAATGTCATTACATAAACCAAGAAAAAAGTCCAGTGAACCAGAAGAAATAGGAGGGGAGTTCCAGAGGCTTGAGCTCACCCACCATCCCAGCTACTGCTGGGTGCCTCTAGGAATCCTAGGGCTCTGCTGATCATTGTTGAAAGACTCCCTGGGCTCATATTTTCAACCTTAACACCACTTCTGATTCTCTATTCTGATACTGAAGCTTTACTTGATCCCTAAATAATTTTATTCAATGATTTTCCAATTTGTTCAAGAGGTAGTGTGGTCACTTGGAAATTTGTAGTGACATTTTAATTTTAAATAATTAATGTTAATTTTTACATTTAATTGTCATTTTAATTAATTCATTTAAATTTTGCCCTTTTTAACAGCTTGATCTTTGGTATGAGGAATTATCTTTTCTTTCCTTGCGAGCAATAATCATGGGATCAAAAACTGAAGTTCCCATAGAGAAAAGACGGTCAGGTAATTTGAGCTAAAACAACCAGACTTTTTTGTTTGAATCTCCAAATTTTGAGCTGAGCTGCATGGGATAGAAACAAAAATGGTAAAGTACATTCATCCAGTGAGAACCAAGTAAGTCTCAAGTTCTTGAGGCCAGAAATCTCAAACCAAATTGGTTGCTATTGTGTCTGACTTCTTTGCCCTCAAGCCTGTTTTTCCAGCATTCTCATTTATTTTCTAAGCTACTTTTTGTCCTTCTGAGTAAACCCCTTTTGTTGAACTTAACCAGATGTTTTTGTCTTGCAAAACAAATAAAACCAATAATACTCTAGCTAAATCCATATCCTTAGTAATCCTCCAATTGTGCTAGACTGCTTTTAACTAGAATCAGTGGTTCTCAACCTTCTTATTGCCGCGACCCTTTAATACAGATCCTCATGTTGTGGTTACCCCCAACCATAAAATTATTTTCGTTGCTACTTCATAACTGTAATTTTGCTACTGTTATGAATCATAATATGAATCATAATCTGATACGCAGGATGTATTTTCATTGTTCGTGACCCACAGGTTGAGAACCGCTGAACTAGATAAATGCTAGGGGAGTTATTTATTACCCACACTATTCTGTCATGTGCCCATTATATGTAGATGTTGTACAGCAAGCATGTCAAACTCATGGCCTGTGGGCTGTATGTGGCTCACAATGAATATTTTTGCAGCCCAGCCAGTATAACGATATGTAAGAAACATTTTAATAAAAATTTTGTAACTTAATTTTTACAATATCCTATTATACATAATTATTAATAACAAACTACAATGTTCACTAATGACTAATTACTATAATCGTGTTGTATTCATTTCCCTTATGTGCCTTACACACAGGCGCACCATTTCTCTCCACTAATACTAGCAGCGAATATTTTAGCAGCCAATTGCTTCATCATTAGTCTTGGACTGACTTGTTTGGTGTGCACAACAGGACATATTCCACTTTCAGAGAACAAGAAAAAAAGGTTTATTTGCATTACACATTAATTTGTGCAGTTATTCAGTGTCTGGAAAGTTAATGTTCAAGAAAAAATATTAATTTTTATTAAAATGTTCTATATTTTATGTTAATGATTACTCATTTATTTCAGCCCTTTGTATTCAGCATGTCTCTATCGAAATAAGCCTATGTTTCTATGAAAATTGAAGCTTTTGTTTTTTTGCGGCCCACATAAACTTAAACCTTGCTTATTTGGCCTGTGTTAGCCTTTGAGTTTGACATAATTGCTGTACAGGGTATTTTATATATGTTTTATATTTCAGTTGTCACTCAATGCAATAAACAAATATTACTTTCTCAGCTTTATAGATAAGTAGTCAGGTTCAGACATGTCATATAGTTTTTCTAAATTTAGATAGCTAGCAAGTGGTCTAACATTTCAAAGACACGCCTAAATGGTTTCTAAATCCTGGTTCTTTCAACTCACTTTATTATGAGTTGAATTATTTCTCTAAAGGAAAGCTTTACTTAGTGTCTTGATCATAATTCTGGGGTTTATTATATTCATTATAGTTATTGAAATAATATAATATTAGTACGGATAAATGTATGCATGTTTTTATATTGAGAAGGATGTATTAATATAAGCATGTCTTTTAAATATTAGTGTTGTTGATGGGCAAACACAACTAGGAGATGTCACATTTTACATTTCCTCCTACAGGTATTTTTAGCAAAAAACCTTTATCAGCTAAACTTTTACTGATTAAACATCATTCCCCTCTCCTACAGGTCAGGAAGAACCTTGCTGATTTATTAATAATTCTGCTAATATGGATGAGATTGTGTTTGATTCCAGTCTTCAGACAGAAATATTTCATCACTTTCCTAGAGGTTTTGGCTGATATTTGGCATTTCACATACTTTAATCTTAACTCTTGATCTTTTCTTTAATCATTGTTATTTGGGAAATGTAATACTATGGGCAGAATGAAGTAGTCAAAATGTTAAAGAATGTATCTGTCCTCTGACCTTTAAGAGCTGCAATGACATGTATTAAAATTTAACCTAAAATTGTTCTAATGTACTGTCTCTCCTCATAGGTAAACCTTGTCATATATCATTCATCTTCCAAACATAATCCTAATGTTGTGAAAAATGCATCTGAATATAAAACACTTTTATATGTTTTTATTGAAGAGAGAGAGAAAGATATATCCGAGTGAGAGAGAAACATCTATTGGTTGCCTCCTCACGCCCCCTACTGGGGATCAAGACTGCAACCCTTGGCATGTGCCTTAATTTGTAATGGAACTGGCAACCTTTTGGTGCTTGAGATGACAGTCAACCAAGTGAGCAGACCAGGGTGCAGCATATTTTTAAATTAAATCTATTAGAATTAACTCAATACACATAAAACATAACATAGAATATGGATGTGTCTGTGTGTGTGTATTATACTCATAGTCATGAATCTCAATTCCTTTAAAATACTCCTGTTCTCTTTTTTTAAAATATATTTTTATTGATTTCAGAGAGGAAGGGAGAGGGAGAGAGAGAGATAGAAACATCAATGATGATAGTGAATCATTGATTGGCTGCCTCCTGCACGCCCCCTACTGGGGACTGAGCCCACAACCTGAGCATGTGCCCTGACCTAAAATCTGACTGTGACCTCCTGGTTCATAGGTCGATGCTCAACCCCTGAGGACACTGGTCGGGCAATTCCTATTCTCTTTTAATAAAAAATTATTTTTTTCACTCACTATTTTTATTTTTCCAATTAATATTGATTTGAATTTCACCTACTATGTGTCAAGAATTGTATTAGGTACTGGGTAATGAGTAAAGGAGATACTGTCCCTGAACTCCAGAGTTTATAGTCTAGTAGCAGAACAGGCAATGCAAAAACAAACAAGTAAAACAGCGGAACTGTCCTGTGATGGAAACAAAGTGGTAGAGAGCATGTGGGAAGGAGGCTGGTTCAACCAACTCTGCTCATTTCACATTTCTCTTCCTTACTATAGTTCTTCCACATATTGTTCCCTGGTATATAAAGAACATGATGCTTAAGGAAAAAAATTGGACTGACATGAACTAGCAAACAAAAGCATTTCAGGAAAGACAGAAAAGAGCTTGGCATTTTCAAAAATCCTATTAGTCACTGTGGCTGGAAGAGTGAACAAATGGAAAGAGCAGCATGAGAAGAGCTCTCGCTGGGTCAGTCATCCAGGCCTTGTTCAGGTGCTAGGGTTTATTCTAAGTGCAAGGGGAGACTAATAAGGAAAGAGAGAAGGAGAGATTTATGTTGCTATGTTTATCCCAGCTGCTATGTGGAGAATGGATTGGAAAAGATACCAGGCTATTACAGTAGCACTGACAAAAATGGTGCTGGCGTGGATGAGGTGGGAGTGATGGAGATAGAGGAAAGTGGGAGGAAGGAGAGAGAAATAGAGGGGGAGAAGAGAGACTTTTCTTGTTTGTTTTTTATAAATAAAATAACTTTTGTGCAAATTTATGTGAATAATTCAGTTGTGTGTGCATATTGAATGAAAGAGTAAGTAAAAACACACCCCAAATTCTAGTCCCCTGAGTCATATACCTTTTTCCATATTCAAACAATCACATTGAAACATTCATAAACACACACAAAGACACACAAGTTAATATCACACACACCTTTTCCACCTTGCTTTGTTCATTGTGGGAATCTCTCCAAAATACATTGTGTAAGTTTCACTCATTTTTAATTGGGTATATGATAATTATATGTGATTGTATTGTAATTGATTCATTCCTCCCCCAAGAATGAGTTTCAACTTTATTGCCAGTTTTTGCCATGATAAACAATGCGATTTTAAATATCTTTATTACATACTAGAGGCCTGGTGCATGAAATTTGTGCACAGGTAGGGTCCTTAGGCCTGGCCAGTGATCAGGACTGATTGGGGCCTTCTGGCTGCCAGCCGGGACCTTCCTTCTGGCTGCAGTCCAGGGCCTTCCTTCCCCAGCTGCCAGGTGCCAGCTGGGGCATTCCTTTGTTCCATGCCGCCCCCCAGTGGTCAGTGCACATCACAGCAAGCAATAGAACTCCCGATCTCCCAGTTGAGCTCCTGTGGGACACTTTGCATATTAGCCTTTTATATATATAGACTAGAGGCCCGGTGCACGAAATTTGTGCACGGGGGGGGGGGTCCCTCAGCCCAGCCTGCACCCACTCCAATTGGGGATCCCTTGGGGGATGTCCCACAGGGATCAGATCTAAACCGGCCATCAGACACCCATCTCACAATCTGGGACCACTGGCTCCTAACCACTCCCCTGCCTGCCTGCCTGATCGCCTCTAACTTCCTCTGCCTGCCTGCCTGATCATCCCTAACTTCCCTCCCCTGCTGGCCTGATCTGCCCCCCAACTGCCTCTGCCTGCCTGATCACCCCTTATTGCCCTCTATTGCTGGCCTGATCTCACCCCCCAACAGCCCTCCCCTGCCAGCCTGATCACCCCTAACTGCCTCTGCCTGCCTGATCACCTCTAACTTCCCTCCTCTGCCAGTCTGATCTCTCCCCCAACTGCCCTCCTCTGCTGGCCAATTTGGTTCTGATTGGTCAGTTTCTATGCCAGTCAGCGTCTCTGGGCCTATCAACGGGGCCTGATCAGAAAGGTGGGGCTGATCAGCAGCCCCTGTGGAGGCCTGGAGAGAAATGGAGGTGCGGCTGTTGGCCAGGCAGGGAGAGAAAGAGAGGCAAGTTCTGATCAATGTCTGCCACAGAGGCTATGGATCAGCCCCTGCCTCTCTCTCTGCAGGCCTCTCTCCTGGCCTGATCCGCAGACCCCTAGGCAGTCAGTGCTGGGTCGAGGCACCACAGGTCACCACAGCAACCCAGCACTGACTTCTGGTCTGGTCAGCCTTCAGTAGTAATTGGTCCTTACAACCCTGAGTCCTCAAAGTCCAGGAGAGAGTAAGTGCACTGAGTAAGTAAGTATACAGAAAGGCTCGGCATTGAGGGACTTTTATTGGCCCTGTTTTGGGAGAAGGCTACTGTGACAGGTGACCTTGCACCATCTACATGGGTGTGGAAATATGGTTGTGCACAAAGAGGGTCGAGTGTGTCTCCTGAGACTTTTTCTGCCCCATTGTATTGCACAAAATGAGTTTACCAGTAGGATTGCAAACCTGTTACTGGCCCGGTGATGTTGAAAGGGAACAGGGAAGCGTGAAAGGCCCTGTAGGGTCACATGTCTAGAACAGGATTTGGATAAAAGATAAGGCAGAAGCTGTAAGTGACCTGTGGTCTCAATAATCACTACAAGGAAGCAAGTCAGAAGGGAAGGTCAGCTGGCATAGCCTAAATGGTTTACATAGTCAGTTCTGCTATAAGAGACATGTGTGTTCCCAACAATCACCAGGCTAGGCAAAATCGTGTCATAAAAATTTTTCAGGGCTTACTGGAAAAATGAGGTTTGGAAGTGACATTCAAAAATTTTATGTTTCACATTAACAAAATACTGGAAGTTAATAAAAATAGAACTGCAGCCCTACCCAGTTTGGCTCAGTAGTTAGAGTGTCGGCTTGTGGACACAAGGGTCACCAGTTCGATTCCTGGTCA
The DNA here is from genome assembly GCF_000412655.1 of Myotis brandtii. Classification (NCBI taxonomy): domain Eukaryota; kingdom Metazoa; phylum Chordata; class Mammalia; order Chiroptera; family Vespertilionidae; genus Myotis; species Myotis brandtii. The sequence continues at coordinate 1,434,576 of NW_005361913.1, read as the reverse complement.
AGGGCAAGTACCTCAGTTGCAGGTTCAATCCCAGCCTGGCATGCTAGAGGCATCCAATTGATGTCTCTTTCTCACATTGATGTTTCTCTCTCTCTCCCCCCTCCTCCCTTCATTCTCTCTAAAAATCAATGGAAAAATATCCTCGGGATACGATTAAAAAAAATAGAACCACAGTTTAAACATATTACTTGGTTAAGACCGACATAAATACTATAATAAATATGGCAGATTACCTGAGGAAGTGGGCATTGAAAGGGCTGCGACTTATGAGTTACTGGGAAGTCCTGGAATGATAAAAATTTACAACACCAGAGAAGATGGGGGTGGCTCATAATACATGGGGTAAACTGAAGCAGTTGGGAGATGCTTGATGTGTGCACATATGTGGGCTTATGTACTCTTACAAGGGCTCAGTTCTGATGGTGCAGTCTTCAGCATTCCCCAGTGTTTCTTGCTCAACAAATTGAGCATAGGCTAATGGAACTGGGATTCATGCTCAGATTGTTCCCTAATATATCAATTCTGTTTTCAAAATAAGCATTATAGTAGAACTGTGTCATGAATTCATCAGCTGCAGACAGTAGATGTTAGCAAAAACAATCAAAGGCTGGAATGGCTTAACCTGATATTCCCAGTTGCCAGACAGGCATATTCCAGGAACAGCATTAGAGGCCAGGGGGTCTTTCCTCACAAGGCCATGCAGACTTGTTTATTTGTTTGTTCTAAGTAATAAGCTTTACTTCTACATTTTTACATTTTTCTACAATGATTCCAATATATAGAAAGCAAATTTTTTATTTATTCTTCCCAGCTTTGTTGAGATATCCTTGACATATAACATTGCCTAAGTTTAAGGTATATAATGATGATATGCATGCCAAAATGATTGCTATAATTAAGTTAGTTAACACATTCATCAAATCATATAATTACAATTGTGTGTGGGTGTGTGTGTTTGTGTGTGTGTGTTGAGAACTTTTAAGATCTACTCTCTTAGCAACTTTCAAATATGCAGCACTGTAGTCACTATGCTGTGCGTTACAACTCTAGAACTGATTCGTTTTACAGCTGGAAGTTTATACCCTTTGACCTCCTATTTTCCCCATTTCTTCTCCACCCAATTCTGTCCCTAGCAACCATCATGTTTTTAGATTTCACATATACTAGTAGGTAAGATCATACAGTAGTTCTGTTACAAGTCAGGTAGACATGTAAGGTCCTTCATACAACCATTTGCTATCATAGGAGCAGGATGAGGGGAGGAACTCAAAGTTTGAGCAAATATGCAAAGGGACTGAGAAAAATCAGAAGTGATTGTAGTAAACTTTATTAAATCATTTTAACCTCATCACTCCATGCAGAGGGGAGTGGGTGTTGGAGGCGTGACTTAGACTAAGAAATAAAGGAGCCACAATATTGTTGTGCTCTTCCTTTCTATCGAAAAGCATGAATAAGGTAATTAAGTGAAGAGATTAATACACAACCATTTGATAAAGTTTGTTGTAAAGAGGAGTTGAGAAATGGGCAGATGATTAAAATTAAAAATGAGTTCTATAGTAGTTTTTAAGGGGTAGTTGTCTGTCTTTTTAAAGAAAAGCCTACAAGTCACATTTATTGAATATTTTCTTCAGATAAAACTTTTGTGTAAATTATTTTTTATAATAAAGTATGCCAAACACTAGGGGCGGAGGGGCAGGGGTGAAGAAAAGCCTATAGGTTAACACTGTAAGTGTTATTATTTTATTTTTCTTATTCATCAACTCCAGTACAAGCATGGGGATGATTTCCATGTAGCAATAGATTTTAAAACAATCCAAGCCCACTTCCTGGTCCTGATGAATATGGGATATGGGAAAACAATCACTCCTGAAGAGGTCTCAGAGGACGGCAAAGAGAATGGGATCGTTTCAAGAAGTAAATGATCATAAAGGGGACTGCTTGTCAATGCTGATCCAGAGAGAATGGAGAGAGGGGTTAAGGAGTGGCAGTGATGGACAAAGATTTGCACCAGATTCAGTCCTGGAGAACTGTGGGAGGGAGAGAGTGCAGGAGGTAGTCAATGGCCTAGAATCCTGGCACTTCTGGTGATGATGATGATGATGAACATGGATCCAAACCTCATGATGGGTGGGGGTGAAGGTGCTGCAATCTAAACACTTTGCTCGGTGGTGAGCAGGATCCAGGGTATGGCAGCTTCTATTGTGGAAGGGAGAGGGCTGATGTTTTTGAACATTTCTGTACTCCAGGTCATGCTCCAGACTTTTAATTTACCTCTATGATTCTAACAACTTTATGAAGGTAAGATTATCTCCAATTTAACAAATGAGACAACTGAGACTTACAAAATTAAAATAATTTGTCTTGATGCACACAAGCAATAAATAGAAGAGCCAATATTCCATTTCAACTCCATTACCAAAGTCCATGTTATTATTAACACTTGTTATGCCCTTTGTCCTTCCTATATCATATATCTTTTATTAACAATGGCCTTGTTAAACATGCAAATTGTTATAAATTATGGAAGAAAAAAATCAAGTGAAATATATATCTTAGTTTGATACAGTATTATATACATAGAAAGCAGTTTGTTTCTTTTTGATGAGTAAACGACTGAATCATACGAAAAATGGATATTATTAATTCATTTAGTCATTGTAGATGATAAGATCTTCAGGGGGGAAGATCATGATCCATCTTGGGCAACATGATGCAATGAGAAGTTTTATAATCACTGGAATGTAAACTACCTTAACCTAAAACTGAGGCTGATATGGTTGATTTTTAAATATTATTTATTGAGTTGATGAACTAATAAATAAACAGATTTGAGTATAGTTATCCCTAGCTAATAGACCTTGGACAAATTAAATATTAGCTTCTCTGAACCTTTTGTTTTCTTAAATGTGTAAAATAAAGATAACAGAAAATGGCTTACCTACAGCTCAAGTGCATTCTAAAAACCAGATAAAGAAGCAAAGGATAGAAATTAGAATTTAGAGAATTGATATTACAGACTTTTTGATAGGCAATTTCCCCAAAATCTATTAATGAGGCATGAATATAAGTGTTTCAAAGATTTTTGCAAGCAATACCTTATTAAATAATTTGTACATGACTTTCTATTAAATAGTTATTTGCTTAAATGACGTGAGAGGGTACTCTTGGAACTTGAATGACATATTTAGGATGAGTAAAGAATATATATAAAAAATTAAACTTGGTCCCTGGCCAGTGTGCTAAGTGGTTAGAGTGTCAGTCTGGGCACCACAGGGTCACGGGTTCAATTCTGATCAAGAGTACATACCTGGGTTGCAAATTTGTTCCCTGTTGCTAGAAGCCGGTCCATCCTTGCTGCTTGACACAGTCACTGCAGGAAAGAAACATCTGCACAGCATATGTTTCAAGGGACCTGGCATATATAGCATATTGTTCTTAATATGTTTGCTCTCCTTAGCGCCATGTGTTTTAACCAAGGTCACCTCTCCGAAAAAGGTTGTTTCCCCAGGTGGGGATTTTTCCCTGAGGTAAGGGAGGGGATACAACCCCTTAACTAAGTGCCAGGGGGGTAGTTAATCACTTTAACTACAAACAATCACGCTTAAGCTACATAATCTTTACTCCCTGGAATGGAGATAAGAAACGCCCTAACCTTTGCAATAGAAATTGACAGGATTAAAATCGACTGGTATAAATACAGATGTAACAAGACAATAAACATCAGATCCTGATCAGATCCTAACCAGAACTTGGCTGGAGATCCCGACCAGAACTTTGGCAGGAGATCCTGGCTAGAGGTCCTGACTAGGCTGCTGATCAACTGAAGGCTGTCTCCGTGTCATTCCTTCTTCGCCGACTCCGTCCACACCTTTGGGGACCCCTGGACCTGCTGGGGTTGGACCCCAGCACCCTGTCCCCCCAGTTAGGCAGCTTGCAGAAGGCAACCAGTCGATGTGTCTCCCACATCAATATTTCTCTCTCTCTCTCTCTCTCTCTCTCTCTCTCTCTCTCTCTCCTTCCCTCCTTTCTTCTCTATGATAATCAATGGAAAAAATATCCTTCGGTGAGGATTAAGAAACAAATTAACAAAACAATAATATACCTTGGAATATATTAATTACATCAAGAAGTAGAATAGGCAGGCCATATTACTGCATTAAGAAGGGTGAGAACAAATGACTAATGACAGAATTTACAAAATGGTGCCATGAAGCTAACCCTAGTGAATCTTTAGGGTTAATGAGTACAAAGGCAGCCACGCCGTCTCACAGCTATTCAAGCAATAGAATCCTGGGTTAAATAACCAAAGGTCTGAGCCAGTGTGGCACCACTGCATAGAATACAGGTATGTTTTCCAAGGTTGTACAGAAAGTCAAAGGTAAAACAGAAAATGTAGTTTAGCCCTGCTTAGCTATAATCTAATTTTGTACCCTTCAATATACATTACCAAGTTCATATTCTCCCTGAAGGTTTTGGGTTATTTCCACCCTGCATTCCTTCTATTTCTAGCATTCAGTTTAGCTAGAATTCTATAACCAGTGCACAAAACTAGGACAAACTGGGCTCAGACAAGGAATAACTCTTGCTCCAATGAATGTATCACCTAAAGGCACAAATAATGCAGGAATAGCAAAATGAGAACGGTATGTAGCAGCAAATAATATAAACATAATTATTTTAGACTGGGCACTTGGAACATACTTTCTCAAGAAGGGAAGTAAATGATTAGCCAATACTAACTGGAGATTTGTCTTGTATCTTCAGAGTGTACTCGCATGTTTAGGGCAAACCTTCGGACATATAGAAAGCTATTGTAACAACAGAAAGTCACTCTTCCTCTCCTTCCTACCCTTTTCCACAACTCTGGAACATTCAGCCTGGCTCTTGTTCCTGCCTCTTCCAGGTGCTGATATGAACTGGCAGCCCAAGAGCATTTAAAGTCTGTGCCCTGTCACGGTTATGTACTTGCTGGTTCGGGGCCCAACATTTGGAGCCTTCAGGATTCCATGAGATCATTGTCAATGATATAAATTCCAGTAAGAATGATGATAATCTTCAGTATTTGCATCAGGCTTTATACTTTCAAGAGTTTCTTGCCACTATTTTCACATTTCCACAAGAACATTGTAAGTTAAATAAGTTATATTACATAGATTACTTAAAACCGCATTGAGATCTGCCTCTAGTTACTGCACTCTGGGTTGCAAAGCTGAAGCTTAATTCTAGAAGCCCTCACTACTACCCTCTCACCTGCCAAAATGCACAACTCACTGTGATTATGCATAAAGCTCATTTTGCACAGTCACCTGCTCGGCATCCGTCTGAGTTTGTAAACCTCCCATCCCTACACAACTATTATCTTTTGTATGGCCTTCTAGATAGTTATGTATTTTACATAGTTGGGATTTTATAGTATACTAGAGGCCCAATGCATGACGATTTTTGCAAGAATTGGCCTTCATTACCCTGGCTGCCAGCACCGCCTTCTTGGGCCTGGAGCCGCCTTTCCATGCTGTCCAGTGGCCCGGAGTGGCTGGAGCTGTGCGGAACGCCTGCGTCATCGCCACGGCGATGACACAAGCATCCTGCCCCACTCCCGGCCACTAGACACCTGTGCATGCAAATTAACCTGCCATCTTTGTTGGGTTAATTTGCATGCTCACTCCTGATTGGCTGGTGGGAGTTGCAAAGGTATGGTCAATCTACATCTTTCTTTATTATTGTTGTAGATATCTATTGTATTCTATTGACATTTAATAAATAGTATGCATTTGACATGTTTATATAATATTCATAGATATCTTTTTAGTGTATCCATAATATTGAAACTAGCAATTTTTTTTTGCATGCTTCTCCATTGTTAGATATTATGGCTACTTCTATTCATTGCAGCTTTTTTTCATTTTCAACAGTTCTTGTAAAGAGTTTCACGAAGAGTACTATTTTCTTCTTATTATTTCCTTCATAGAGATGTCTTAAAGATGGATTTTAATAACTTAAAACAGCATATGCAATTTTATAGCTTTTATATCTATTGCCAAATATCTTTATTTACAAAAGTACTGAACCAATTCACATCATGAGCAGCAGTGTATGAAAATGGCAGATGTTTTGTTCATGTGTGTGCCTTTCTTCCATAACCTAATAGACAAAAGGAAACTTAATTCAGTTAATCAAAAAATTATTCAAAATCAATTATTTGCTAAGTATTTTGTTGAACCCCAGAAATGCAACAGTGAATAAGAAAGGCACACAACCTACTCTTAAGAAGCTCTGGATAATTTTGCCACACCAGCAACTCAGGAGGCAGGAATTATGTGCAACCAGAACACATATGTGTTTAGTGAACAAATCATTTTAATAGGATTGGAGTGGTGATGTATCTTCCAGCTTTGTGTGATTCCATCTTGAGTATGTCATTCTTATTCAGTTGTCAACACTCTCATGAATAGGCCATAATCATCTGTTTATGTCCCACATCATTCCTCTCCCTCCCCCCAAGAAATGATGTATTGGTTCATCTTCGTATATTTCCCAGATGAATCAATTGATTCTGAGTCCAGGCAATATTTCTTTTCAATTTTTTCAGGTAAGATATGTCATAACTCTTTTTTTATTATTACAGTTTGCATTTAACACTATTTTGTATTAGTTTCAAGTGTATAGCACAGTCTATAGGCATTCAGATACGTTACAAACTGTTCCCTTCAATAATTCAAGTGCTCACCTGGCACCATAGATACTTATTACAATAGTGTTAACTATATTCTTCATGACTTACCTTGCATCTTGTGCCTATTTTGTAACTACCAATTAGTACTTCTTAAACCCATCATTTTACTTAATACAACCCCCCAACACCTGTCCCCTCTGGCCTTCATCAGCTTGTTCTCTGTATCTATAAGTCTGTTTCAATTTTGTTTGTTCATTTATTTTGTTCATCATTCTTTCATGGCTCTCCCTTAGCACCAGAAAAAGTGTGTTTATAAGAAACAAACACTAGAGCAGAATCAGAAAACATTGTTTTAGTGCTATATCTGCCACTATGTATGTGGCCAATGGCAACATTTCTTCTTAGTTTGTGTCTCATGGGTAAAGTGAATAAAAATACTTTCCCTGTCTGTTTCCTGACTATCTTCATTAGTTAATTCTCACCACAAACCAGCTTTCTGCTGGAAGCAGGCCCATGTTCTCAGATTCCTTTAATAACCCATCTTTATCCAGGCTTAATCTCAATTATAGAACCTCATCAAGATACAGCTAGCACCATCTCCAAGAAGTCTATTCTCTATAATCCCAGCCAGCCTTGATTTTTTCCCCTCCTTCACACCCCAGATTTTGATGTTAAATTTGGCATTTTATTGTGAACTACTTGAAATCATTCCTAAATTGTTTACTAACTTTATGACTTACCTCCCTGGTACTTGTCTATTAACTGTACCCCAAAGATCTAAGCAAAAGATAAAATTTTGTTTAATCCCACAGGAGCTGCCACCAGACCAGACACATACTAGATACTCACACAATGTTTGTTTAAAAGTGATTGAAAACAACCAAAGGAGTCAAAACTTAATAGAACTTGATGCTGGAGAAGAAATAACTGCAGAAAAGAGGCTAACATTCTGTCTATAATCTCCCATCATGGCATTTTGAGTTTCTCAAACTGTGCCTTCAGTAAGGAATCATAGAGAATCAAGCTGAAAGTACCCACCCTGGGAAGAATAAAGAGTGAGGCAGAAAATTTGGCAGGACCATAGAGACAGAGGTTTGATTTGGGGCCAACCAAGGTGAAGGATAAACTCTTAGGGCTGTGGATTAAACCATCCCAAAAGGACAACAAAGTAGAATTCAGAGCTATGCTTTAGGAGTAGAAAAAACAGCCATGGCATATCCTGAACCTCAGCTTTGGCTGGATGAAGGTGATCTTGCACTACACCTAGGGTAGTAGAAGAGACAATAAAAATAATAGTATAATGCCTCTTGAGAGGATTACATTATCACATTATCATGACCACCACCAACAAAATTATTTTAATATCCAATCATCCTATATAATAAAAGGCTAATAAGCAAATAGACCGAATGGCAGAACAACCAGAACAACCGAACAACCGGTTGCTATGACATGTGCTGACCACCACAAGGGGGCGAGGGTGGAATATGGAAACCAAACAACCGGTTGCTATGACATGTGCTGACCACCACCAGGGGGCGAGTGCGGAACATGGAAGGCATTGGCTGCGCTTTAATATCCAATCATCCTATATAATAAAAGGCTAATAAGCAAATAGACCGAATGGCAGAACAACCAGAACAACCGAACAACCGGTTGCTATGACATGTGCTGACCACCACAAGGGGGCGAGGGTGGAATATGGAAGGCATTGGCTGCGGCAGGATGGTGGAGCAGGTGAGCGGGGGTGCCAGACCAAGGCGTGGTGCTGGTCGCTGTCATCGGGGCGAGCCTCTGGTGGTCACTGAAATTTCTTTGCTGCCATGCACCACAGTCCCACCCGGCACTCGCATTTGCTGCTGGTGCCGGCCTCGCTCGCACTCGCTGCTGGCGCAGGAGCCACCACTCCCATCTACTCCCGACACCCAGCGCCAGCCCTGATAGCTCAGCGCCATCAGCGGTTGCAAGCAGTGGCTGCTGGCCCTGATCACCCCTCAGGGCTTCTCCACCTCCCCCTGCTCCTGAGGGGAGATTGGGACCAGCAGTCGCCACTCGCACTCACTGCCAGTGATGGCCCTGCTCGCACCTACTGCTGGTGCCCAGCACTCGTCCCAATCACTCGGCACCATCAGTGGGTGTGATCAGCAGCTGCCGGCCCCTATCACCCCTGAGGGCTTCTCCACTTCCCCCTGCTCCTGAGGGGAGATTAGGACCAGCAGTCGCCACTCGCACTCACTGCCAGTGATGGCCCTGCTCTCACCTACTGCTGGTGCCCAGCACTCATCCCAATTGCTCGGCACCATCAGTGGGTGCGATCAGCAGCTGCTGGCCCCTATCACCCCTGAGGGCTTCTCCACTTCCCGCTGCTCCTGACGGGCAATTGGGGCAGCAGCCGCCATTGGCACCCGCTGACTATGCTGGCCCTGCTCACACCCACTGCTGGCACTGGCCCCAATCACTTGTGCCTTCAGCGGATGTGAACAGCACCTGCCAACAGTGTGTGGGAGCAGCAGCAGCGAGAGCAGGTCTGCTGGCAGACAGAGGACTGGGGGCCGTGGTGGGAGGGGCTGGGCGGGGCGTGGAGGATGGGCCGAGACCCCCCCCCCCCTTACCATAGCCTCGTGGCCCACAGTTCCTTTCAAGGTGCACAAATTCATGCACTTGGACCCTAGTTGATAATAAAGTAATTGCATTAAAGTAAACTGTCAAATAATTGAAGTGTAATTTATATAAAAATAAAATATACCATTTTAATTATATCATTTGATGAGTTTTTTAAATGCATATTTTCATATTAACATCTTGAAAATCATAAAGTAGAACATTTCCATTTCCTATAAAGTTTCTTCCTGATGCTTTGGCAGAAAATTTCACCCACCTCCACTTCTAGGCAAATGCTGAAATATGTTCTGCCATTACAAATTGGTTTGATCTGTTCTAGAATTTCATACATATAGAATAATATGTATGTACTGTTTTCTGTGTTTAGTTATTGTGTTCCCTTTATTGCTGAATAATATCCATTATCTGAGTATCTCAAAAGTTGTTTTTCACTCAGTTATTATTGGACATTTTTGTTGTCTCCACTTGAGATGTAAGTAAAACTGCTATGGATATTTGTATACAAGTCTTTCACAGGTATATATATATATATAATTTCTCTTGGGTAAATACCTGCAAGTGAAATTACTGTCACATAGTAGGAATATGTTTAACTATATAAGAAAGTAGAAGAATATTTTCCAGAGTAATTTGGATGACCAAATAATAACAGATGGTAGATGTAGCTGCTCCACATTCTTGTTAAAATTTGGCATTTCAATCTTATTTTACATCTTACTAGAGGCCCAGTGGCACGGATTTGTGCACTGGTGGGGTCCCTTGGCCTGGCCTGCGGGGACTGGCCGAAACCGGCAGTCCAACATCCCCTGAGGGAGGTAGTAGTACTGACGTGGCAGGCGGCTGGGGAGGAGCCCAAACCCAGGCCGGGCACCGTGCTTCTCCCACTCATCCCAGCCCCACTGCGCCTGCTGCCACCACCACTCGATAGGCTTGCTGTTGCTCAGCTTCAGTCTCCACAAGCCCTTCCTAGGGCAATACTGGCATGCCCATGCCTGAGAAACGGCCATGGGCTCACGCCAAGTCAGTCCTGATGCCAGTCCCAATCCAGGTCCTGGTCCAGATGAGGGAGGGGTGCACAGGGGGATCTGGCACCCCTTGGTCACCTGAGCGGTGCTCCCACTGTGGGAGTGCACTGACCACCAGGAGGCAGCTCCTGCATTGAGCACCTGCCCCCTGATGGTCATTGCACATCATAGCTACCAGTCAACCAGTCAACCAGTCACTTAGGCTTTTATATAGAGAGATTTTAGTCTTGCAGTGAGTGTATTGATCAGATTACAATGAGATTAGTGTAGTCTTACTTTGCATTTCCCTAATGAGTAATGATATTGAGAATTTTATCATGAATTTATTGGCCATTGGCAGAGATTCTTTTCTGAAGATCTTCCTTTTCTATTTTTACTGGATTGTCTGGCTCCTTATTATTGAGTTATGAGAGTTCCTTGTCAGTTATCTGCATTGGGAACCTTTCTCCCAACCTGTTGATTGTACTTTTTATTTTCTTAATGTTGTTTCTCTAAAATTTATAATTTTAATAAAGTTTAACATATCAACATTTTGGGGGATAGTACTTAAAGTTTCTGTCTAAGAAATATTTGTCTATAACATAGCCATACATTTTTTCTTATGTTTTCTTGAAAATTTTTTATATTTTAGCTTTTAGTTAAGAACTATAATACATTTCAACTTACTTTTGTGTATGATGTGAGTTAAGCATTAAGATTCTTTTCATAAGATATATTTGTTTCTTCAAATTGTTGAAGATAATTTTCCCATTTAATTACTTTAGTTTCTGTGTTAAAAAAGCAATTCACCTCATATGTGTGGATCAATTTGTAGACTCACTATTCCGTTCCACTGATCCATACATTTATCCTTATGCCAATATCACACTGTCTTGTTCAATTGGTAGTCTTTAAGTTGTGAAAACAGGTAGTTTATGGCCTTCAATCTTGTTTCTTTTTATTTTTTCCAAAATTGTTTTGGCTAGTGTAGATCCTTACATTTTGACATAAATTTTAGAATCCAGAATGCCAATTTCTATTTATAGATTAATTTGAGAAGAATTGATATCTTAACAATATTGAATCACACAATCCATGATCATGATATATTCTTTACTTATTTAGAGTCTAAAATTTCTCACATAAATTTTTATATATTTCACTGATGAGTTCTTAAACATATTCTTAAATGCATCCCTAGATATTTAATGTACTTTAGATAGTATTAGAAATATATTTGCAAATATTTTAATTTCATTTTTCATTGTTAATATCTATATATATAAAAGCCTAAGCGATTGAACATTCTAATGACCTGTCGATTGGTTGTTATGATGTGCACTGACCACCAGGAGGCAGAAGCTCAATGCAGGAGCTGCCCCTTGGAGGTCAGTGCGCTCCCACAGCGGGAGCATTGCTCAGTTGACCGATGGGCGCCAGAATCCAGGCTCAAGGCTGGTGAATGCAGCTGCAATGGCATGAACCTCTTCTGCCTCCGCAGCAGTGCTACCAAGTGGCAGGCGCAGCAGGGTTGGGATGAGCCAGAGTGGCACCCACCCCAGGCTCAGGCTCTTCCCCAGGTGCCTGCTGCTTAACGCACTACATCCCTCAGGGGATGTCGAACTGCCGGTTCCTGCCGGATCCCCGCAGGTGCCTGGCCTGTGGGGATCAGGCTAAAACCAGCAGTCCAACATTCCCCGAGGGGTCCCGGATTGTGAGAGGGTGCAGACCAAGCTGAGGGACCCCACTGGTACACAAATCCGTGCACTGGGCCTCTAGTAAAAATATAATTTTATTTTTGATGTTGTTCTTGTATCCAAGACTTTCAAAATTCATGCATAAGTTCAATAGTTTATTGTTTATTTCATAAAAATTTTACACACACAATCATGACGTTAATGAATTTAGAGTTTTATTTAGTTCTTCTTAATCTGCATGCATATTATTTTTGAATTATTGCTATCTCTTTCAGAATAATATTGAATGGATTTAAGAAATACAGGCATCTTTACTTTATTTCCAACCTTAGTGATACCAAATTTTTGGACTAGAACCCGGATTCTTTGTCTGCCGGAATCGAAGAATGAATCCACGGACAGAAAGTGGTATAGCAAAGATGGAGATTTATTGAAGAACAAGTACAGACTCCCACGTAGGGAGGGGGAAGAGTCCCACAGAACAGACTCTCAAGTAGGGAGGGGGAAAAGGGTCCCACTGAGTCTCTTTTCTCTAAGGCTTATAAAGGCTGCTGTTCCTGTGTCCTGATATCCCCTCTGATTGGTCAATATTCCCCTTCTAGTTGGTCACTGTAGCAAATCCTGAGCTCAAAGGTCAAACCTCACATGGGACTTGTGAGGCTCTCCTCCCTCATTGTTCTCCTAATTCCTTCTGGGCTTTCTTCCTCCTTCTTTATTTTGTAAATATAGACCTTTCTTGGCTACTTCCAGTTCCCTTGTCTTATGGAAATGCAACTGTTGCTGCTCCCTTGTCTTATGGAGATGTAATTGCATCTGGCTTCCTTGTGTTATGGAAATGTACCTTCTCCCAGTCTGTAGCCCCACACTTTTCCATGGACCCCAATTCTAAAAAATTCCTAAGTCTGCCTCTGTTCCCCCAAAATTCCTGCTTCATTAGCAGAAAATTTTTAAATTGTCACCATCAAATATTAGTTGTAGTTCTTTCAAAGATATATTTTATCAAATTAAACAAGTTCCCACCCAATTCAAATTCCTGTAAATTTTTACTATAAATAGTATGAATTTTGTCAAATACCCTTTATGTCTTAATAAGGTTAGTATAAGATTTTTTTTCCTTCATTCTCTTATTATAATGAATAAGAGCTATTGATTTCTAAATGTTATACTAACCTTGCATTCTTGGAATAAACACATTTTTGTCATGATGCATTGCATTGTCTTATTTATATTTGGATTTGCCAAAGTTTACTTAAGGATTTTTGTGTCTGTGTTCATAAGTGTTACTAGGCTGCAGTTTTCATGTAAAGTTTATCTTTAATTTTAAGTCAGGTAGTGCTGTACACATAAAATAACTTCACAAAATGCTTTCATACAGTAATGCCACTTTCATTGCTGTTATTAGTAAACTAGAGGCCTGCTAGAGGCCGGATGCATGAAATTCGTGCAAGAGTAGGCCTTCACAGCTGCAGCTGCCTCGATCCCTCCCTTACATCTGTGGGCGGCTGCCTTGATCCTGTGGCTGCAGGCCTGGCTTTGTCCCGGAAGGACATTGGGCCTAATTAGTATATTACATTTTTGTTATTATAGATTGTACCTTCTATTTCTTTTGAATTAATTAGTATAGCTCAAGGTTTATCAATTTTGTTGAACTTTTATTAAACTTTACTCTTTAGCATTTCCTATGCTTATTAACATTGGATTTACTTCTCTCAATAGATCATTGATATTTAGAGCTTTTCTTTTATTTTTTGTTATAAGAATTTAAACTATAAATGTACCCCTAAGTACTGCCTTAGATTAATATCACAAATTTCAAATTGTTATTTAATTTTCATTCAGTTCAAAATATTTTCTAGTTGCCCTTGTAATTTTTTTTGACCTATATATTATTTAAAGAGGGTTTGTTAATTTTCAAATGTGGGTGGAGTTTTCATATTTCGTTGATCTTTTTGTCATTTCATTGTGGTCAGATAATATAATTTTTATGAATTCAATCAGTTTCAAAAAATATGTCTTTGCAATGAAGGGCTATTTTTCTTCTGTTTGATGCAGTGTTTTATATATATATCAACTAGGTCAAAGTGACAAATAGTGTTGTTCAAGATTAATATAGCCTTTTAAATTTTCCATTTTTTCTATCAATTACTGAGAGGAATGCTGAGATTTTCAACTATAATTTGGATTTCTCTATTTTTTCTTTCATTTAATAAATTTTTCTTCATGTATGTAGAAGTTTTATTAATGGTACAGACATATGTAATACCGATATGTCATTTTAATGAATTGACTTGTAATACTTATGAAATTATTTTCTTTTCCTCTGGTAATATTCTTTCCCCTAAAGTTTACTATGTTTAAAATAATATATAACTTCCAGTTTTCTTATAATTTAGGTTTGCATGATACTATTCTTCATTATTTTATTTATTTATTTATTTATTTTTAATATATTTTTATTGATTTCAGAGAGGAAGGGAGAGGGAGAGAAAGATAGAACACCAATTATGAGATAGAATTATTGTTCAGATGCCTAATGTGTGCCCCCTTCTGGGGATTGAGGCTAAGACCTGGGCATGTGCCCTCACCAAGAATTGAACTGTGATCTCCTGGTTGGTAGATTGATGCTAAACCATGGAGCCACATTGCTTGGGCTACTCTTCATTATTTTACATTTAACTTATCTCAAATTTTATATATAAAATATTGTTCTTATAGACAATATAGAGGTGGACCATGAAATTGTATCCAATTGAATATTCTCTACAATTCAATCACATGCTTTAGAACATATATAATTAATATATGTATTAATGCAATCAGTTTTCAATATGCTATATGGCTATTGGTTTCTCATTTGTTCCATCAATTCTCATTTTCCTTTTTATATGCCTTTGTTGGGTTAATTGAGTACATTTAGTGCTGTCCTTTATCTCCTTCCTTGACTTTGTAGTTATTTCTTTTTTTTTTTCTGGAAGTTGTTCTAGGGTTTACAATATGAATCATTAAATTATCACCATCTACCTACCTACCACTTCATGGCTAACATTGGAAACTTGCAAAATTATACTTTCATTTCCTTTCTTTTTTCTTTTGTGGTATTTTTTATCACACACAATGCTTCTGAAAAAGTGATTAATGCCACGATACTATTTTTATTTTTTTAATTTAAAATTAATATTGTTTCAAGGAAACATAGAAAACAAATTATAAATACATTTTTACATATACTTAACACTTACAGAGCTCTTCATTTATTTTTTAGATCTAAGTTTCTGATGTTACATTTGCCTTCAGCCTAAAGAAACTTCTTCAACATTTCACATTCTAGTCATGAATATTCTCACCTGTATTTATTGTTTTTGCTTGAAAATGTGTTTAAATTGTCTTCATTTTTAAATAGCTTTGATAGCTACAAAATTCTATATAGTTTTATTTGTAACAATTTAATGATATTCCACTTTCCTTGAACTTGAATTATTTCTGAAAAGAGTCATCAATAATTATGTTTATAAATTTATAATTGTTCTTGTAATATGTTTTTGTCTCTGCTTTTAAGATTTTTTAATTTGTCCTTTTCTTTTAGTTCATTTCATTTCAGTATGCTCCGTTTTGGTTTTCTTATGTTTCTCTGCTTTGGATTCATTAAACTTCTTGGTGTATAGTTTTTAATCCCATCCAGGTTATTTTTTATATTACAGGATTTATGATTGAACTACATTTATTTTTTAAAATATATTTTATTGATATTTTATAGAGAGGAAGGGAGAGGGATAGAGAGCTAGAAACATCAATGAGAGAGAAACATCAATCAGCTGCCTCCTGCACACCTCCCACTGGGGATGTGCCCGCAACCAAGATACATGCCCTTGACCAGAATCGAACCTGGGACCCTTCAGTCTGCAGGCTGACACTCTATCCACTGAGCCAAACCGGTCAGGGCTGATTGAACTACATTTAAAAGAAGGCTTTTGTTCATCACAGTATATTATTAATAAGTAAAGTTATTTCCAACACATTTACTCAACTAACATTTACATTGAAAGTATGTAAAACTCGCAAAATCAACAACAAAAAGACAGAGGATTTGAACAGGCACTTCACCTAAGAAAATATAGGGTCATTTAATAAGTATAAGAAAATATCTTCACCATTAGTCACTAATAAATAATGTAAATTAAAAATGCTGTGTAAAAAAATTAAAAATGGAACTCCCATTCGACCCAGTAATCCAACTTCTGCGACTATAGTCCAAGAAACCAGAAACACCAATCAGAAAGGACATATGCAACCCTGTTGTAGAAAATAGCCCAAGAGAATGACAGCCAGCACCCAGAGGAATCAGGAAATTAAACCTTTATTATGCAGTGCTGCTAGTCCAGGGGATTTTGATCCAAAGCCTGAACTAACAATGTGGGGAGCTTTTGATATATACACTGAGGACCAGATTATTATGACCACCTGACATTTGTAGGCAAATTAGCTATAATTTCTCGCTGAAGTTGCTAGAGGGCGAGACCATTATAAATAGGGAAGCAGGTTGTTTACCACGACAGTAGAA
>NW_005361913.1:1416764-1417290 GCF_000412655.1 Myotis brandtii | reverse complement strand
GCATCACCTTTCAACATCTTGTGGAGTCAATGCCAAGAAGAATCGCTGCAGTATTGAAGGCAAAAGGTGGCCCAACGAAGTATTGATGGGGTGGTCATAATAATCTGGACACTCAGTGTATATCTTCTGGTGGTGGGCCCTTGGGGTGGGCTTTGCAGCTCCACCCAAGTCAGTTAGAATGGGGAAGTAAAATTACTGTTTAATTAGATACTGAACTAGGCTATAAGCCTCCAAAGTTGCCCCCATATTTTCCTTCTCACCCCTATGTTCATAGCAGCACAATTTACAATAGCTAAGATTTGGAAACAGCCTAAGTGCCCATCAGCAGAGGAGTGGATTAGAAAACTGTGGTACATCTACACAATGAAATACTACAATGCTGTAAAAAAAGAAGGAACTCTTACCATTTGCAAAAGCATGGATGGAACTGGAGAGCATTATGCTAAGTGAAATAAGCCAGTTAGAGAAAGATAAATATCACATGATCTCACTCATTTGTGGAATATAATGAACAACATAAACTGAT
>NW_005361913.1:1408682-1415501 GCF_000412655.1 Myotis brandtii | reverse complement strand
TGCATGACAGGGGGGAGCTCCCCAATCCCCTGATCGACTCTGCTCTGTGCATGACAGGGTATGGAGCCCCAACCCCCCTGGGCGGCCCTGCCTTGAGTATGACAGGGGGTGGTGCCTCAACCCCCCAATCGGCCCTACCCTGAGCATGACTAGGGGTGGCATTACCTCCCAATAATCCGCCCTGCTCTGTGCATGACAGGGGGCGGCGCCCCAACTCCCCAATCGGCCCTGCTCTGAGCCCGACCAGGGGCTGCACCTAGTCGTTATCTCCTGAGGGGTCCCAGACTGCGAGAGGGCACAGGCCGGGTTGAGGGAGCCCCCCTCCCCCCCAAGTGCACAAATTTTTGTGCACCGGGCCTCTAGTGTGGGATATAATGAACAATATAAACTGATGAACAAAAATAGATCCAGAGACAAAGAAACACTGGACAGACTGTCCAACCTCAGAGAGAAGGTAGGGGAGGCAAGGATAAGAGATCAACCAAAGGATTTGTATGCATGGATATAAGCCTAACCAATGAACACAGACACTGGAGCAGTGGGGTCTTGACCTGGGGGGCAGGAGTGGAGCGGGGATCAATCTGGGAAAAAGGAGACATATGTAATACTTTAAACAATAAAAAATAAATAAATAAATACTGTGTAAGCCCTTATTGATTTGGCTAGGTGTATAGAGCATCGGCCAGTGAACTGAAGGGTCCTGGGTTTGATTCCAGTCAAAAGCATGTACCTCATTTGCAAGTTCAAGCCATGGCACCAGACAGGTTGTGGGCAGGGGGCAACCAATCCATGTGTCTCTCTCTGTCCCTCCCCCTTTCTTCCACTCTCTCTAAGAGTCAATGGAAAAATATTCTCAGGTGAGGGTTAACATCAACAACAAAAATATTGTGTGATACTATTAGACATTCTCATTAGAATCCATCCATGAATGAATAAATAAATTATGAAAAACATTATGCAGCAACTAAAATGAGCAATATACTGCTATGCACAGTAGTATAGATAACATTGACAATCATAATGATAAATAAAAGAAGCCAAACTAACAAGAGTGTGATTTCATAATTAAATTTACAAACAGTCAAAACCAATCCATAGTAATATAAGTATATTAGTGGTGATACATGGAGAAAGGGAGTATTGACTGTGTACTGAAATGAGGATGACTTCTGAGGACCTAGTGTTGTTTTATATTCGTTTCTAGATGTTCATTATGTGGATGTTTACATATGCAAAATGTAATAGAACACAATAGTTCCATGTTATCCACAGTTTTGTTTTCTGTAGTTTCAGTTACCCAAGGTCAACCACAGTCCAAAAATATTAAATAATAACTCCAGATATAAATAATTCATATTTTTTAGATTGCATGTTGTTCTCAGCAGCGTGGTGAAATTTTGCTCTGTCCTACTCCATCCTGCCCAGGACTTGAATCATCTCTGGCTATCACCACACTATAAATGCTCCCTGCCTGGTAGTCATTGAGGAGCCTTGCTGGTTATAAAATTAACTGTTGCTGTATCAGAGTGCTTTTTTCAAGTAACCCTTATAATCAGAAGGTCAAGGGTAGCCTAAAGCTACATCACAATGCCTACATTATTCACCTCCTTTCATCTCATCAAGTAGGTATTGTATCATCTTACATCATTACAATAAGAGTAAGTACAGTACAATAAGATATTTTGAGAGAGAGACAGACAACATTCACATAACTTTTATTATAATCTATTGTTATAATTGTTTTATTTCATTATTAGTTATTATTTTAATATACTGTACCATATTTATAAATTAAATTTTATCATAGGTATCTATAGGAAAAATAACTTATATAGGGTTCAGTACTATTCATGGATTCAGGCATCCCTTGGGTCTTGGAATATAATATACTCTACCATATTTATAAATTAAATTTTATTATAGGTATCTATAGGAAAAATAATTTATGTAGGGTTCAGTACTATTCATGGATTCAGTCATCCCTTGGGTCTTGGAATATATCTCCTGCTGACCAGGAGGCCTACTGTATATATTTAAAGTTTAAGGTTGCATCATGTATATTCCATTTTAATTTAAATGGCAACAAAAATGGCATAATGTAATCTGAAACAGACATGCAACAGGGAAAGATTAAAAGAAGTAAGAGGAACTTGGTAAACACATTTATTTTTCTCTCTGAAGGTAAAATGAAGTAAATCCATCACAATAACAGAAGACAATGTAATAAAAATACTTTGAAAAATATTTGAAATTATTTGTAAAGACCATCTATTAGCACTACTATCACAATGCAAATGTTATTTATATTAGAAAGATAATCCTTTATCCTCCTAAGCCCCAACTGTCTAAATTCTCTGAAACTAATATTAATATATTGAGTGCTTAGTATATGTCAAACTCTATAATAAGTATTTTCAAGCTATTATCCCAATTTGTAGTCCCAACAACCCATGAAGTAGGGGCAGGTATTATTATTACACATTAGGAAATTGAAGTTCTAAATAGGCTTATTAGTAACTTGAGCAAAGCCATGTCTCAGTATGTGGCAGGCTTAGGGAAGTACCTGTCACTGAGTGTATTAAAAGCACTCAACCAATAGTTGCTGAAAATATGAAAAAGGTTTCTGACATTTTTTATCTATGAACTGTATTTGTAAAAAGACACCTCATGTTTCAAAGGGAACTCTTAAGAATCTAATGCAAAGTTGGGCTGAACTTGAAGTTGGGGATGATTATTGGAAAACTCATTATTTATTAGTATAGTATATGTTAGCATATTGATCTTAGTAATCATTTTCATTTCACTATCTGTTGATTCATTCATTCAGCAACTATTGAGCATCTACCATGAACCAAAGCAGGGAATATGATAGCAAACAACAGAGAAAAAAAATTCCTTCTCTCATGGAGCTAACAATATGAGGGAGAAGACAAATAAGGAAAGGAAGAAGGAAAAAGAGAAAAAGAAAGAGAAAGAAAGGGAAAAAACTTTAGAGTGATAAATGCTATTAGCTGGGTAAAGGAATAGAGATTACAAGGCTAATTTAATCAGTGCACCTAAGAAAAACCTCTCCAAAGAGGTGACTTAAATGACAAGATAGAACCGCCAACCATAGACCTGGAAGAAGAGTTTCCCATGAAGAAGGAGCAGCAAGTGCAAAGGTTCCAGGTAAGCTGGGTAAGTTTGAATAACTCTGAGAAGGCCAGTATGCCTAATGCATAGGGAAAAAAGGTGCCATTTAATACACACATTTTTAAAATGTTTGTTTTGACTTTTTTGTAGAATACTGTTTGTGTTCATTCTGACTTGAAAGTCAAATTGCCAATATTACTAACAATATGCAATGCCGCAACCTTTTGCAGCAAGGATTCAGAATCTGGAGAAGGGGCCACATGCAAATGGATATACTAGACAAGAAATATAAATTTGGAAGGCATTGGGGAAACCAGGCAGAAACCTACTCTCTAGTGGAGTGGCTTCCTGAATCTCTCAACCCATGGCTTTTTATTTACTAAAATACACATTTGCCCTTCAGCAAAGTAAACAGACATATCAAAAGCAATTTTTGGTAAACAGTTAAAGATTATCAGGTTAGGAGATTGCCTTCAGCCACCATTGTCTCAACAGAACAATCGGTGCATAGCTTTTAGCCCTTGCTAAAGCCCAAGGTCCATCAGCCTTCTGACAGACCTCTTGCATTTATTATACTAACTATTTGTTGGTCTTTGCCTCCAGCACGCAGGCTCTGGCATATTGTGAACAACTTAGTTATGGCCTTAACTCGCATACTTTGCTTGGCTAAGTTAAAGCCCTGAAATTTTCTGATTTCACCAGTCCAACAAGGCAATTTAGTGACCAAAAATGAGCCAGTCTCTTGGGTTATAACTCACCTAAAGCAATTTATAAAAGTGATACCTCTAACTACAAGCTAGTCCTGAAACTGGTTTGTAAACTTCAGTGTGGCCCTTGGTATCCTATGTATATGCGAACAAATTCTGGTTCAGCAGGTGTGTGTGAGGCCTGATACTCTGCATTTCTGACAAACTACCGGATGATGCTTGGGTGGCTGGTTCTTCAACCATTTGAGAAGTAGACCTTAGAATACATCTAATAAATAAAAATTGCTTTGTCTTCCAGTGATATTTCAGTGCTCATAGATTTTTAGCGCCTATCAGGATGGTGCCCTGGGCAATGGCACAGATGGTCTGCTGCTTAATCTGGTGCCAACTGTGATAAAGTTAATAACATATGTGAAAACACTCTACACATAATAAGTGCACAATTAATGTTATTTGTATTTAGTGGGAACTTGACTCTCAAATAAAAACCGAATTACTGATGATGGAACTATTAAAATCATGTCTTAGCAAAATACGTTCTTAAATACAATGGACTTCTCAGTGTATGGATAAGTTAACATATAGTGCACTTTCTTTGTGTTCAAAATTATGTTAAACACTGAGATAACAGAAATAGTTCTGCAGAATAGTCTCTGCCCTCAAGGATCTCCAATACATTTGAAAGAGTAAAAAAAAATAATTAAAGAGAGAATATAATTAGCTGCTAATTTGGATGAGAGCATGTTAATTACTATAGGGGATCAGAGGCAAGTGAGATCAATGAGGTCTGGTGTTGAATTCCTGTTCTACATCCCACTATGGACAGTCCTGACAAGGGCAAGGAGACCAAGCTAAGCCACCCACGGGCTACCTTGATTTCTCTATTTCCGGGCCAACTCAGAGTCCAAGCACTATGAGCTTCATCTTTTCCCAGGGTATTGTTTCCTGCCTGCAGCGATGTGTAGGGAATAAATGAGGCAATGTAGATATGCAACCGCATGATTTATTGACCATACAGCCCTGTCAATAGGAATGAGAGGAGCCGCAGGGCTGCAGTTCTCCAGAGGTTCTTTATTATGCATGTTAGATAGAGATTTTTTTTTTCTCTTTTAGGACTCTTTCTTCTTTTGTTTCCTTCCTGCCTCCACCCAGGTTACCACTCAGGATTGATTTTGATCTTGGGCACTTTTAGTGCTTCATATTCCAGCTATTTTGTTTAATCTTAAACAACAATAAGGTTTGTTATATCTACAGTCTTTCTTTGATAATAAAATATCAAATGATTTCCTTCTAAATGTGAACAAACTATAATACTGTCAAAAAGTATTCAAAAATGAAAGTCTGATGTTTACTTTTTATCTAATGGTTGGCTTAAAATGGCCTTTCTAATGATTTTATTTTCACTTTTATGATATGTGTATGTGTGTGAGCATGTGAACACACATAAACTTTTCCCCTAGAATTTTTAGAAGTGGATCTACCTCTTTCTAGAATACTATTTGAATTTGAGTACAATCATACATTTTATTAAGAATGTTATTGCTCATTGTTTTTCCTTCCAACCTGGAATAATCAAGAAAAGCTTCATGAAAGAGACAGATTGTGGACTAAACCTTAAAAAATAAATAAGGCTTCAGATGACCAAGTTGGAGAAGGGAGGTGTGACAAGAGTCCAGGCAAGTGAGCAGCAGGAGTACTCAGGTAAACAAGGGCATCTAATGAAAGCAGGTAGTAGATTTTAAGGTAAAATAAATAATAAGTTTAATGAAATAAATGATGCTATGTCAGAGGAGATTTAAAACATTTAGAATATCATATGACCAAGAGTAATAATTTAATCAATATTGTAGTGAGAAAGCAAGACAGTGAAATGAGAAATTTACACAAAACATGGAAAGCACCACAATAGGAAAAGTACAGTGTGCTAAGAGGACACATTGAAAGCACAATTAACCAACAAGACAATGCACCATTAACTGTTTCAGTTAAAATGAAGTTTGCTGCATGTGACAGAGACCTAAAAGAGTAATGATGTAAACAAGATAGAAATGTATTTTTCTCATGTAAACATCTGAAGGTAGGCAGTTGCTCAGCAATGCTTTATTGGGAGTCAGGCTTCCTTTTCTTGCTTCTATACCATTCTTGGCCCTTTTTCAAGGGCTGTGATGGCTGCTCAGGTTATATATGCATATTCCAGCCAATGGGAAGGATGAAGAAAATAGAGGGTACTTTCTAGAAGTCACACAACACTTTGTTACATTCCATCAGGCAATAACATGATCCCACATAGCTCTAAAGGTGGCTTACAAGTTCTAGTTCAATTCCCACCAGTTAAAATTACGGGTTTTATCACAAGGTTCAGTCAAGATAAATGTGATTTAAAGGATAGCTAAAATACATTTGGAGAGCAATGATATATAATAAATTATCTCAAAATATAATCTGCAGGAACACATTATATTTTATAGCTTAAAATTTTGAAATATTAAAATTCAACTATAGGAAAACAAACAACCCAATTTAAAAATGGATAAAAGATTGAACAGAGACCTTACCAAAGAAGATATACAGATGGAAAATCAGCATATTAATATATGGTCAACATTATTTGTTATGAGGCAAATGTGAATTAAAACAATAAGATACTATTACACATCTATTAGAATGGCCAAAATCCAAAAATACAGCAATATTGATTGCTGAAAAGGATGTAGAGCAATATAAATTCTCATTTATTGCTGGTAGAAATGGAAAATGTAACAATCACTATGGAAGAAAGCTTGGAAATCTACACTAATAAAAGAGAAACATGGTAATTAGCGTACGACCGCTACCCTTTTCATTGGCTAATCAGTGAGTATATGCAAATTAACTGTCAGCCAAGATGGCGGCCGGCAGCCAGGCACTGAAGCGAGCAGGGAGGCTTGCTTGCTGCAGACTCCAACGTTCACCGCCTCACTTGCCGGCCTCTCAGTTGCAA
>NW_005361913.1:1396594-1407946 GCF_000412655.1 Myotis brandtii | reverse complement strand
GGCCCTGCTCTGTGAGTGACAGGGGGCAGCGCCCCAACCCCCTGATCGGCCCTGCTCTGTGGGTGACAGGGGGTGGCGCCGCAACCTCCCCATCGACCCTGCCTTGAGTGTGACAGGGGGCGGTGCCCCAACCCCCCAATCGGCCCTGCTCTGAGCCTGACCAGGGGCTGCACTTAGGGATTGGGGCTGCCCTCTGCCACCCAGGAGCAGGCCTAAGCCAGCAGGTCGTTATCTCCCGAGGGGTCCCAGACTGCGAGAGGGCACAGGCCGGGCTGGGGTACCCCCCTCCCCCCGCCCCCCGAGTGCACAAATTTTTGTGCACCAGGCCTCTAGTCTATATATAAAAGGCTAAGTGTCCCTCTGTTTGACCAGTAGCTATGACGTGCACTAACCACCAGGGGGCAGACGCACAGTGCAGTAGCCTCCATCTATAATAAAAAAAGCATAATTTGCTAATTAGATTGGACAGCTGAATGACCTACTGGACATCATTCCAGATATCCTTCTGGATGAAGCCGCAGAGGCAGGGGCCAAGGCAGCGGCAGTTAGGAGTAATCAGGCAGCCAGGAAGAGGGGTTAGGAGTGATCAGGCAGGCAGGCGAGTGGTTAGGGTTGATCAGGCCGGCAGGCAGAGTGGTTAGAGGTAATTAGGCAGGCAGGCAGGTGAGAGTTAGGAACCAGCAGTCCTAGATTGCGAAAGGGATGTCCAACTGCCAGTTTAGGCCCGATCCCACAGGGGTCCCTGGCAGTCAGACATCCCCTGAGGGGTCCCAGATTGCGAGAGGGTGTAGGCCAGGCTGAGGGTCCCCCACCTCCACGCAAGCATTTCATGCACCAGGCCTCTAGTTTCTTATAAAGCTACACAGTTTTACACTATGACCCAGCAATCACACTTCTAGACTTATTATAATTTTATGTAATACACAAACATACATGTAAAAGTTTATAGTCACTTTATTCATAATTATCAAAAACAGGAAACAAGTAAATGTCCTTCAACAACAAGTGTGTGGATAAATACAGTATAGTATGTCCATGTAATTAAATACTTAGTTATACAAAGAATTGAATTGTACAACTAGAAAATGATACAGATGAGTCTTAAATGCATGCTTCTATGTTAAAAAAAAAAAAAGATTGCCAGGAATTCTGGTTGGTGGGGGCTGAGTGTTGATATATAAAGCACAGAAAATATTGTAGGGAAGTGAAACTCTGTATGATGCTGTTCTGTATGGATACAAGATATGCATTTGTCAAAACCCATGGATATATGATGCACAAAGAGTATGTGTTAATGTGTGCAAATTTAAATAATAATTATTTAGGAAGTTGGGGGGATCTCAAGATGGTATGCAGAATGTGACATTCTAACTCTGTTGCGAGTACATGAAACAACTTTATTGAAGAAGATAGAGTAAAAGGTGCCGATTTAACTAACTTTGAGAAATGAATCTCCTAAAACTAAATCCAAAAGGAACTGTAGATAAGGTAAGCACTACTCTAACTGAAAACATTTCCCAACAGGTTAACAGTACTAAAACCACAGTACAGGTATACTAGAATCAAAACATTCTATGTAAATAAAAGCCTAATATGCTAAGTGTCCGGTTGATCGGTTGGCTGTTCAACCAATCAAAATGTAATATACTAATGATATGCTAAGGCCGCTCAACCACTCACTATGACATGCATTGACCACCAGGGGGCAGCTGCTCTGACCAATAGGTTAGCTTGCTGCTGCTGTCCGACTGATTCGGACTGAGCACATTGGGCCAGACATGCCCTGGAGCCTTTCCATAGTCCCTCCCCTGCTGGCCAACCTCCTGTGTCCCTCCCTGGCCCTGATCATGCACTGGTGGAGTCCCTTGGCCTGGCCTGCACTCTCTCACAATCTGGGACCCCTCAGGGGATGTTGGAGAGCTGGTTTCAGCCTATCCCTCAGGCCTCTAGTTTAGTAAGTAATGGCAGTTGATGCAAGGCAGGATTCTCATGTTACAGTAGAAGTTACAGATAAGCAGGGTAAGGAGGCTAAAATAATGCATGTGGCAATGAGCTAAAAATGGAAATTTTAGGATGCATTCATGTTTAGCTTAAAATAGATGATTGTAGTTAGAAATATTTATAGATATATGTAAATGCTCACACATGTATATTTCCTTGCCCTTTCAGCTGTGAGGGCCCCAGTGTCACTGAGAACAGAGAGCACTCAGTTCTTGGTGTCTAATAACATTCCCCATTAAAAGGAACTAGGTCTCTCTTGATAAATGACTGATTCTAGTCCGGGGAAATAAATATACAAGATGAGCCTAAAGTATATTTAGTGCCAGAAAGTAAGAAAGTTCTCAAAAACAACAAAAAGCTATAGGACTTTAGGATTTATTTAACAAGAACATATAAATATAGTTTCATTAATTGTGAGAAATGTGCTACATATGTAGGATATTAATAATTGAGGAAACTGATTATGGAGTACACAACAACCCTGTCTACTATTATTGCAATTTTAGTGTAAATTTAAAATGACTTTTTAAAAAGATAACTAATAGCCTTAAACAAACTACTTAAAATAATTTAAAATTTCAGACACTAAAAGTGAAATAATTTTGAGATTTCTGTATATCCATGACTCCTATTAAAAGCTCAAAAGTGTTCATGATGGTTTTAAAATAAGTATTTATTGTGGTATTAAATTCTGTGTAAGAAACTATTACATTAATAAGCACAGTTAACTATGACTGTAGAGATAAAATCTTGAAGATAATTAGAGAAATTTGGCCAAATTACCCAAAGGTTTAGGATTAGCTTCATGGATGGTTATCTGTGAAGCTTACCACATGGTGTGTAATGGTTTCTATTATCACTAGTTGAGATTTGAGTGCTCATATAACCATAATGTAATATTTTATTACAGTCCATAATGGAAACATTTTTAATAATTGAATCTATTTTATGTGTGAGTAGCTCATACAGCAGAGGAAGTGACTATAATGAAAGTTCAGTATAAGATTTTACAAGGGACAACACATTTGAAATATTGAAAGGGACACATGCTAACTGGGAAAATGAATTGCCAACCGGTTTTCTCTCCTGCTGGTCTCATTGGAGACACAGCAAGCTCAGAAAATCCAGTTGTGCTCTTGCCAAAAAATCTCATATGTCATAGAAAAGATGCTCTGTCAGATTCTGTTTCAATGAAAGAAGTCAAAATAGGCTTTCCTTATAAGCACATGCAACATAAGGGGGCAAGTGTTAAAATGAAAGCATAAACTCAGAACACTTTCATCTCAGGATATTTTTCTATATTAGGCCCTATAAATAAAATACAACCATATAAAAATGTGAAATCAAGACTTTAGTACATCTGCTATGACAATATTTATATCTGTTATTAATTGTATGCCATACCAAAAAAAAAGTGATCTATCTACTTAAGTAAGTTTTTGTAAAATTGCGTTTAAATTCAATTAGAACCTGATATATTGGTGATGACGAAAAGGGCACAGATGCATAGGAGTCGTCTATGCAAAATTATTAAATGAAAGCTTAGGATTGGATGTCATGCAGAGGGGAAATCATACCTATAAGAAAGCCAAATACAGATCGTTAGAAAAATCCATCTTTAAATGACAGGAGAAAATAATAAAACCAGAAATTTACAAAGAGCAAAAACTTTAAGAATGGAAAGAAGAGTCAAACTTTAAAGCTTAGTTCCACTATTTTCTGAGTATGAACATTCACCCTTTGACTACTCATCTTTAAACAAGGAAAATTAATTATTATTTAACCAGCTCAAAGTGAATATTAACGTAACGTATGTAAAGTGTTTAGCTCAGTTCATTATTCAAAGTAAACATTCAATAGGTGTTAGTTTCCTTCCTCATGAACACTTACTTTCTTTAAAAGGAAAATGAATCGGAAACCAATACAAAAGTTCAGAAAAAAAGTCATTGAAGAATAGTAAAATTCAGGAAAACAACATTGACCTTTAAGAAAGGCATGGTATTTCCCTTGTGTATTTTATGCAGGATCACCTTTACTCATCACCAACAAATTTTTACCATGTCCCAGTTTTCTCAGGGTTAGCTTTACTTCATTGAATGAGAGTCCTGTTTAGTGAGGAAGGCGCAGTTGTAAACAGGAAGAGCATGTTATACCTTAAATTCAGAAGTTCTTTAAAGGAGGGTCTTTGTAGCCAATTACTTCTGGGCATTCTTCTGCTTTCATTTGAAAATAATCATCGAAAACTAAAACCAACTTGACAAAATTTAGAAAATCAAAAAAATATATCAAAAGAAGCTGAAGGAACTGGAAAAGAAGTTAAGTAACACAATATGTCTGAGTAAAGGATATAAAATTCAGCTGCTCTTGGATTTGTTAAATGCATGTTTTCCTTTTAAAATACTTTTGGGAATAGGGAAAACCCAAAAGGTGTTTTACTAAACACGTTTTCCATTCACGTAGAAAAGTCCCATAGGAAATTCAATCTCTCTATTTCTGATACTTTCACACTTAACATCAAACAATAGTTTTGTAAGAGCTATTTGATATATTAAGAGGCTTTTTGAGCTTCCCTCCAAGGTTTTCAAGTTGTTTTTCTTGGAAAAAAAATGTAGTTGCATATAACCAAGGGGAATCTAATTCATACACCACTGAGTTCAAATTCAGTTCAAAATTTTGATGCCAAATTATCCCAAGAAAAGTCTTTCCTGGTTGAAACAATACTTCCTCCACTATAATATTTCAGCTAACCACCTCTACTTTATAGCAGATGTAGGTAAAATTTCCTTTGTTACTGCACTAAATTCATATACATCATTACAGAAAGAGGTAACTCCTTATGTAATTGAAATGAGAAAATTGAACATTCTAACGTAATGCTCTTATGAATTAAAGATGCATGAATGACTTCACATAATTTTGCAGACAGTTCAAAGGGTGAATGGAAGAGAATGGGAACTCTATTGTCCTAGCAGGTCAAATACCTGAAAGTTGCTAAGGTTCTCTCCACCAGGAGCAAAGAAATCTAATCTAAAAGTCACTATGGCATTGGAGTTCTCTTATCTTTAACCCAGAAATATCCAAACACCATCACCGACAGAAATAACCAACCAGTTGATCCCTCTATGATTTTTTTTCTCTTAGTATAGTCTATTTTTCATGAAGCAAAGAGTTCTCTTATCCCTACCCTCAAACCTTCAGCCCATTCTTCATAGAACAGCCAGCATTTGTTCCTTAAAATTAAAACCCAATCATACCTCTGATCCACTTGAAAGCAATCAGTGAATGCTACAGTCTGAATTGTGTGCCCTACCCCCATTCATATGTTGAAGCCTGATCTTCAATGTGATTGCATTTGGAGGTGGGGCTTTTGGGAAATCATCGGAATCCTCATGAATAGATTAAGTCCCTTAACAAAGAGACCCCAGAGAGTTCCCTCACTCCTTTCTCTATGGGAGAACACAATGAGAAGGTGGCCATTGATGAACCTGGAAGAAAGCCCTTATCAGGGACCCATTCAGCAGGTGCTTGGATCTTGGACTTCCTAGCCTCCAGAACTTTGAGAAATAAATTCCATTTGTTTTTAAGATATCCCGTCTATAATATTCTGTTATAGCAGTCCAAGTAGACTACGATACTGAATATTCATTTTGCAGGAAAAACAAAACAAACGCTGAATTCCTCAGTGTGCCTCCACTACAAGTCCTGAACCTTGCTGACCTTCTTTGGGACGACCCATGAGCACACTACTTCCAGAATCAATGCCTTTGCACATGCTTTCTACTCTGCCTGAACTGTGCTCACCCACCCTTTTGGCTCAGTCAGACTCTCCTCATTTTTAGTGTTTTCTTTTGCTTTGGGAAAGTCTTATCTCACACATCCTGTTGTACACTCACTGAGCATATTTTAATAATATTTTTTAAAATTGTAAATCAAATTTGGAAATTTTTGAATGTTTCAGTAATTGAATTGAACTTAGCTCTTGAGCTCCACTTTTATTCATTTCAGAAACTTATTCTAAGAATATACAGGTAAACCAAAGTCATTTCTCCATCTCTTTAAATTAGCACATAGGCTTATTACCTTCCACTCTTCCTCTCCTGAGCCTCTGATCTAACTCCTATGGGGCTTCTTTCACTTCTAGGTATTGATTGTACAGGAAACCAAAGTCATTTCTCCATCTCTTTAAATTAGCACACAGGCTTATTACCTTCCACTCTTCCTCTCCTGAGGCTTCTTTCACTTCCAGGTATTGATTGTAGAGAATGTCTGCTTCTCCTTTTTGGTGAAGTAATTTATTCCATTGGCTCTTTCTTTAGAAATTGTAGTGCCTCTGTACTTGCCACAGTTCTACACGTTCTTCCAAACTATTCTGAACTCTATCTTGGTCTCCATGGCTAACTAACTGGAGAACTCTGTTTTCTGTCAAGATCTGTGTCTCAATAGTATAGGTAACTATAATACTGCCAGTGTTACTATAGTGTGTGTTTATGCCTGTCTCCACATATCTCTCCAATAATATGATGCAGCAGTTTTTACTCTACCATATTGCCACTAAAATGAAAGTATTTTTTCCTTGAAGATGACATTCTTCTTGGCCTTCACCCTGAAAACAAAAGTCACTTTTGCTCTGGGGTTGCCAGTAATTTATATGTAGACTATCTTTACTTCCCAAACCTGGGGATGTATCTAGAGAGAATTCGGATACATGTATTTATTATAAGCATCCAATTGCACCTAATTATTAGTAATCTATCTGCTAATCACTGGTTATTATCTCAAATTTTGTTCCAACACATTGTTTGCTTCATCCAATAGGCTATAAGCTTCTTCACTGCATTCCCAATATCTAACAAAAATTCTAGCCTATGGTAAACACTTGATATTGTTGAATTAATATACTTAATATGATAAATATTATAGAATTAATTGTTGATGTACATATATTTAAATTAATATTTAAGACACTTCATTAAGAAAGGTATAAAAATCACATATATATGAAACCTCTGTGAATATTTGTTGCCTGACCACTCTAGTAAATTCAATATTGATCCCAATTATTTATTCCTTGTAGTTGTATTATAAATTTGGGTCTTTGTCACAGTCTTCTGGTGGAAAGAATATACTTCCTTGTTCTTTAATTATGAGTTTAGACATATGAAGTTGCATTGACTACACAGTGTTAAAGTAATCATGCAAGTAAAGATTTAAAACATATTTGAATTTTAGATTCCAGTAATGAAACATATTTTCTAGTGAATCAACCATCCCATAGAAAACTATGAACACTGGTCAAAATATTTTTTTAAACACCTTGTAGCTACTGAAGGGCAAACAAAAGCAAAAAAACAAACAAAACAACAACAACAAACTTAAAGCAAATTTACACTTTAAAGAAGGCAAAGGAATTGAGTGAATCTTTCCTTTTTATAGTCTTTATTTTTTTCTTGAGTACAGGACCCAGTTAGAGTTTGCAGGGTGGCTAAATTTCAGTTCGAAAATCTGTAGTTTTATGGCTAAAATGATCAGAGGACAGAGTTCAGGTAAACATAGTAGCTGGGAAGTAAAAGAATAAACCCAATGAAGGAAAGAGCCCAATGGTGAAGCCCTAATTCTGTATAGAAACTTCCAAAATTTCTGGCCACCTGAACTATGCATGTAAGGGAAGAATCCAAGCAGAAAAACTAAAGATAAAAGAGTTGAGGAGAGATTTTTAGCTTATGCTAATGTCATAAAAGTTTTGAAGTTTGAGTCCAAGCATTATCAACATTAAAAAATACAGTTTCTACAAATGTTTCATTCACAAGATCCAGGTTGCAACCCAAAATTACTAGACCTATGAAGAAACAAATTACAAAAATGTGGCCCATATTTAAGAGATATGACAATCAATAGTGACTGAACCTAAGATGACACAGATGAAAAAAATTAACAGAAAAGGATTTTAAAACTATATCCAAAAAGATAAAGGAAAATATGTTCATAATGAATACATAAATAGGAAATCTTTGCAAAGAAATAGAGGTTATAAAATTTTAGAGCTGAAATAAAGTAATATCTGGATGGGTTTTACAGCATATTATTGAAAACAGAGAAAATAATTTTAAAACAGAATAGTTGAAATTATAGAATATGAAGAACTAAGAAAAAACATTTATATACAATGTAAAATGCCTTAAAAAATTATCAAAGCCTAGCCGGTGTGATTCAGTGGTTGAGTGACAACCTATGAACCAGGAGCTCACGGTTAGATTCCTGATTCCCAGTCAGGGCACTGGCCTGAGGCATGCAGGAAGGAGCCGATTGATGATTCTCTCTCATTAATGTTTCTATCTCTCTCTTCCTTTCCATTCCTCTCCCTGAAATCAATAGAAATATATTTTAAAATTATCAAGAATACCAAAAGATTTCATGAGTTATTGGAGTTTAAGAAGGACATAAGAAATAAAATGGGGCATAAAAATGACACATTACAAAGCCACTACAGTCCACTCCTTGTCAAGTTGGCATCCACATATATATCTTTAAACTTTATTTACTTTCCAAATATTTCATGTTTCTGCCTGGCATTATACTATTACATACTATGAAAACTTGTGCTGATAATTTCCCCAAAAGAAAATGTGAAGTTCTTTATGTCTTTGAATGTTGTTCATTTTTCTTCTAGTTGATCCACACTCTGATTTTGATTTCATATAACTAAAGTACTTGGAAAAAAATATATCTACTATGAACATATTATATATATATGACAGTAAAAAATGGGAAAGGGTAGCCCTGACCGGTTTGGCTGAGTTGTCAGGTTCAATTTCCCATTAATGCATATATCCAGGTTTCGGGTTCATTGAGGGGTGTGCTAAGGCAACTGATTGACATTTCTCTCTGTCTCTCAAATAAAATAAAAAATACTTAAAAATGGGAAAGGGCAAGAAAACAAACATATTTGGTTAACATATAGAATGAAGCTTTCATATTAAAACAATAAAGAAATCTTTATAATTATTATAGTCCTCATTTCTGCACATAGTCATATAGATGGTGTTTATAAATATATTCTTTTTATAATCATTCCATATTCTTTTTGCCCCCCAAAATACTCCAGGTAATTGTGGTTCTTTGCCTGGTAGAGTGACCCAAACTTTCAGTCATGAATCGACTAGACCTTTCTAGAGCCTTCAGAGAGAGCTGGGTCCTGCTGACAACTTGATTTCAAACTTCCAGCAACCCCAGGAAACTAATACACTCCCATCATGTAGTAACAACCTAATTTCCCTTTGCCGGTCAAGAACAATTACAGCAGCCAGTACAGTAAATCACATTGTGTCTGTTGATTCACTGGTATGAGAAGCTCAAAGCAGACAGGTGGCAGTCTCAACTTTCACTTCAATGGAATCGTTGTTTGCCTTAGTGGAGATATTTCCCTTTGCAACTAAATAAGACCTCCAGAGCAGCAGAGTCTAAAGTGATGGGCATAAGAAACAAAAACATTTATGGCGGTACACCAGGGATAATAGTGAGAAGATATTTCCATTTCCATTCATGAACTCCAGAAACCATGAATTCTAGCTATGAAAGAAATAAGACTTAGTTTCTGATTTAAAGCATATACCATAACCAGGAAGACCACCCTCGCCTAGAGAAGTCTTTCTACCTAACTAGTTCTGTAACTGAAACTTCAAAAGACCATCCACCATTTGTCAAGCCAGCTGATTCAAGATGATGAGGACCATAGTAAATGAAATGAATTCCATTAGCATGATCTCATTCCCTTACTGCATCTGCTTTGAAATGAGTTCTTTGGTCAGGTGCAATGCTGCATGGAATACAATGATGTTGGATAAGGAATTTCATAAGTTTACAAATTATATTTTGGCAGAATCCAGGGAAAGAAAATCCATGGCTGGAGTTAAATGATAATTTCAGTGAAAACAAAACATTGGCCCTTCCATGAGGGATGCCGTACAATGTAATCAACCTTCCACCAGATAACTGGCTGAAAACCCTTAAAACTGATGCCCTATTGAAGCTCAGTGTTAGTCACTGCTTTTTGCAGATTGATGGCTCAGTAGTGATTGTAACCAGGTCAAACTTGGTTACTGTGAGTTCATGCTGCCGAACTCATGCATAATTTCCTTCCCTGTCTCATGGCTAGTTTGTTCATTGCGAAATGACAGGAATAGGTGGGTCATCCTATATACTTGATTATTAAAGTTCTCATTTAATGTTGCAACCATTTGGTGAACATCCACATAGGATATACATATCTTTATGTTTTGTGCTCATTTGGAGAGGTCATTTCCCAGACATACTTGTCATCAATTTCAAATCGTGTTCCTTCCAAACCCCTGACCATCTTGCCAAACCATCAGCCACAGCCTATGAATTAGTGTAAATCCTGGACATTTCTCCTTTCACACAAAATTAACAACCAGTTCACTGCTTGAAGTTCTTCCCACTGAGCATGTATTAATTCCAATGTGCTTCAAGGCTGTTCATAGTGGTAATATCTGCCCACTTTTAAGTGATGCCTGAATATCATACAAAATCACCTGAAAATGAAGCTGGAGCTTTTTTATTCAGAGTTGGTTGCTCACAGGAAACTCTTCATGAGAACGTAGGAATACATTGACAGAAAGAAGGTAATGAAGCAGGAATAGGAATCACTAACATCTGGGTCACATCTTCATCCAACTTATTTATGCCTTCCTGACCTTTCCATGATCTTGCCCTGCTTGAGCCTAACTTCACATATACCACTTCCACTTGTTGATGGAGTGCTGCCTGAATGCGTAACTTTTTGTCTTGGTGGATCAGATAGCATCCAGTTTATGATCTGCAGCTCAGGGAGCAGGTAACTTGGTGGGGGGTAACTTGGTGGTGGCTCATAATGGAGTGTGAAGTATCTGATAAAGCTCGGAAATAAGCCAGATGCTATTTCTGAAAAGGAGAATCATTATTCACCAAAGATACATGGCTTTGCTCCAAAATCCAAAGGTTCTGCACTCTGATTTATTATAGGGGCCAGCTAAAATTATTCTCATTTTGTTAAGATCCATTCACATACTTACTTCCAAGGATTGTTGGTATAAATTGACAAAACTATGCCATTCTTTTGATGTGTATAATACCTCATACATTCTTTTATCTCATTCTCTGTGCCTTGTTTCACCTCAGCCTACTTACAGATCTACAAGCAAGGAAGGAACAATAAAGATAGTTACTCAGGAGAATCAGTAGTACCTTGTGAGGCAAATACCATAGTACAGGGCATTACAACTTCTTTAGGCAGAGATTGATTAATTAGTTGATACATTTATTAATTCAATTTGTGTAATATATATATATATATAT
>NW_005361913.1:1346780-1396430 GCF_000412655.1 Myotis brandtii | reverse complement strand
TTGAGTTTGATTTTTCAGAAATATCATCCCTGTGACTATAGAGTAAAAAGGTTTGTTTTAGGGCAATCACAGATGTTTGTTTTTGGGTCTTTTTACTGGACCTTGAGCTGGGAATTAAAAAGCACTGAGCTCATTTATTATCCCCCCCCCCCCCCCCTGCAAGTTTTCCAGCATACTTAGAATTAAACACTTACACTCTCATACTTCTTATTTTTACACACACACAAATTCTATAACAGCAAACATCTGGTCAAACAAAACCTTGTCAATAGGCATTTGATTATAGTGTCCATACGTTAGATAATAATTTTAGTAACTACATTGCCACTGAATGCCATGAGCTAGCAGTATCCCCTTTACCTATGTGCAAATAGAGTCATTAATGTCTAAGTTTAGTCTGATTAGAGCATCAATTCCAAATAACACAGAAACAATTTATAGAATTCATGCTTACGATTCTGCTTCTATGGAACTATTCTTATTAAAAAATTCTGTATTTGTTAGAGTACAGTGGGGCCTTGACTTACGAGTTTAATTCGTTCCGAGACCGAGCTCGTTAAGGAGCTCATTAACTCAAATTACTCTATCAACTCAATGCAAAAAATCGGCTGAGAGACAGCTGGTATCTCAAAAAACTCATTAGTCGGGACACTCGTAAGTCAAGGCCCCACTGAACAATTAAAGAAGCAAACAGCTAGAACAGTTTGACCCTATGCATCTGTGAGAGCTGGTTAAACAAGCGCTACAAGGCTTTTGTCTTCAAACATAAGTCTACAAGGCAGATAATCAAGAAGGAAGACAAATGTAAAAGGAAGAACAAATACAATTAGGACCCATAAGTAACAAAGTCTGTAATAGTTATTTATTTCTGCATAGCAAAGTACCCAAAACTTAATGGTCTAAAACTAAGTGGATAATTATATATTAACTCACAAGTTTCCATGGGTCAGAAATTCAGGGAAACCTGGCTGAGTCTTCTATGGCCTTTTGGTCTGGTGTAGACTGGGGTTTGTGTTATCTGAAGGTCTGACCAGGGCTGCAGTACTCACTTCCATGACAGCTCACACATATATGGCTCCGATGTTTGCAAGTTGTTGGAAAGAAAACTTATTTTCTCAGCACATGATTCTCTTCATAGGGCTTCTTTAGGGTCCTGATAATATGTCAGCTGGATTTCCCTAGACTGAGTGATCCAAGAGAGCCAGCGAGGATAATTTCAAATGCTTTGTGTGACTTAATCTTGAAACCACACACCATCATTTCTTCCATATTCTCTTTTAAGAAGCAAGAATTTAAGTCCTGCCCACATTGAAGAGGAGAAGAATTAGGCTCTTACTTCTGAAGAGAAGAGCATAAAAGAATTTGTGGAAATGTTTTAAATCATAAAATTAACTTACCAACAATCCCACTCTTAGGCATTTAGTCAAATGAAGGAAAGCATATGCCACAAAAAAAGATTTCTAGGAACAATTCTAGAAGTTGTATTCAAAATGAGAAAGTAAAAAATGAAAAGAAGTCACATATCCATCAACAGAAGAATGGATAAACACACTAGCATATTCACACAATGTAATCCTACTCAGCAATAAAAAGAAATCATCGCTTATGCAAACATATAAGAATGTTAAAAAAATGTATGCTAGATAAAACAAGCCTTACACATTTGACTTCCTATGTATGAATCCATGCAACAGGCTAACCTATACTGCATAAACAAAATCAGAACTGTGGTTGCTTTTGAGAATTGGACCATGTGGACATACTATGAAGTGGCATGAAGAAATATTCTGTGGTCATTATGATGCCCAGTGACTCGCTAGGGGTATGTTACATATGTGTCTGCATTTACATGAACTGATAGAAATTTAAGCATAATATTTATGTACTTCTTTGTGTATAAGTTATACCTAACAGTAAATGAATATTAAACTCTTGATAATGACAAGCTTTCTTTTTTAAATTTTAAATTCTTTATTGTTTAAAGTATTACATATCGTATTACATAAGCCTCCTTTTGCCCCCATTGATTTTTCCTCTGCCATCCCCACCCCCCAGCACATGCCCTCACCCCCGTAGTGTCTGTGTCCATTGGTTATGCTTATATGCATGCATACAAGTCCTTTGGTTGATCTATTACCCGCCAACCCCGACCCTTCCCCACCTTCCCTCTGAAGTGTGATGGTCTGTTCCATGCTTCTCTGTCTCAGAATCTATTTTTATTAATCAGTTCATGTTGTTCATTATATTCCACAAGTGAGTGAGAACATGTGATATATACCTTTCTCTGACTGGCTTATTTCACTTAGCATAATGCTCTCCAGGTCCATCCATGCAAATGGGAAGAGTTCTTTCTTTTTTATGGCAGCATAATATTCCATTGTGTAGATGTACCACAGTTTTCTAATCCACTCATCTGCTGATGGGCACTTAGGCTGTTTCCAAATCTTAGCTATTGTAAATTGTGCTGCTATGAACATAGGGGTGCATATGTCCTTTCTGATTGGTGTTTCTGATTTCTTGGGATATATTCCTAGAAGTGGGAGCACTGGGTCAAATGGGAGCTCCATTTTTAATTTTTGAAGAAAACTCCACACTATTTTCCACAGTGGCTCACCAGTCTGCATTCCCACCAGCAGTGCATAAGGGTTCCTTTTTATCCACATACTCACCAGCACTTGTCATTTGTTGATTTGTTAATGACAAACATTCTGAGAGGTGTGAGATGGTACCTCATTGTAATTTTAATTTGCATCTCTCAGATGATTAGTGACTTTGAGCATGTTTTCATATGTCTCTTCACCTTCTGTATGTCCACTTCCAAAAAGTGTCTAAGTCCTTGGCCCATTTTTTGATTAGATTATTTATCTTCCTTTTGTTAAGATGTATGAGTTGAGTTCCCTATAAATTTTGGAGACTAGGCCCTTATTGGAGATAACATTGGCAAATATGTTATCCCATGAAGTGGGCTTTCTTAAAGTTTTGTTGATGGTTTCTTTCACTGTGCAGAAGCCTTTTATTTTTATGTAGTCCCATTTGATTATTTTCTCCTTAGTTTCCATTGCCCCAGGAGCTATATCGGTAAAGATATTGCTACGACATATGTCTGATATTTTTCTGCCAATGGATTCTTCTAAGATTTTTATGGTTTCACATCTTATGTTTAAGTCCTTTATCCATTTTGAGTTTATTTTTGTGTATAGTATAACTTTGTGGTCTAGATTCATTTTTTTGCATGTATCTGTCCAATTTTCCCAACACCATTTATTGAAGAGGCTGTCTTGACTCTATTGAATGCTCTTGCCACCTTTGTCAAATATTAATTGAACATGATAGCTTGGGTCAATTTCTGGGTTCTCTGTTCTATTCCATTGTTCTATATGTCTGTTCTTGTGCCAGTACCAGGCAGTTTTTAGAACCATGGCTTTGTAATATAGTTTGATATTTGGTAGTGTGATCCCTCCAACTTTGTTCTTTCTCAAGATTGCTGTGGCTATTCGAGGTCTTTTTTTATTATTATTCCAGATGAATTTTTGGAGAGTTTGTTCTAGGTCTGTGAAATATGCCATTGATATTTTAATGGTGATTGCATTAAATCTATAGATTGCTTTGGGTAGTATGGACATTTTAATGATGTTAATTCTATCAATCCATAAACACAGTATATTCTTCCATTTATTTATGTCTTCTTCTACCTCCTTTTTCAATGTTCTGTAATTTTCCAAGTACAGGTCTTTTACCTCCTTAGTTAAATTTATTCCTAAGTATCTTAATTATTTTGTTGTAATGGTAAATGGGATTTTTGTTTGTTTGTTTGTTTCTCTTTCTGTCAGTTCATTATTGGTGTATAGAAAAGCCATAGATTTCTGAGTGTTGATTTTGTATCCTGCTATATTGCCAAATTCATTTATTAAATCTAATAGTTTTTAATGGAGTCTTTAGCGTTTTCTATGTAGAATATAATGTCATCTGCGAATAATGACAGTTTTACTCCTTCTTTTCCAATTTGGACGCTTTTTATTTCTTCTTCTTGTCTGATCGCTATGGCTAGCACTTCCAGCACTATGTCGAACAGGAGTGGTGAGAGTGGTCATCCCTGTCTTGTTTCTGTTCTTAGGGGAAATGGTTTTAGTTTTTGCCCATTGAGTATGATGTTGGCTATAGGTTTGTCATATATGGCTTTTATTATGTTGAGGTATGATCTCTTTCTTCCCACTTTGCTGAGAGTTTTTATCAAGAAATGGTGTTGGATTTTGTCAAATGCTTTTTTTGCATCAATTGATATGATTCTGTGTTTTTTATCTCTCAGTTTGTTTATGTGATGTATCATGTTTATTAATTTGTGGATGTTGTACCATCCTTGCATCCCCAGAATAAATGCCACTTGGTTATCATGTATGATCTTTCTAATGTAATGCTGGATCAGATTTGCTATGATTTTGTTGAGGATTTTAGCATCTATGTTCATCAGAGATATTGGCCTTTAATTTTCTTTGTAGTGTCTTTATCTGGTTTTGGGATTAGGGTAATGGTGGCTTCATAGAAAGAGCTTGAAAGTGTTCCTTCCTCTTGAATTTTTTGGAATAGTCTGAGGAAGATAGGTTTTAGTTCTTCTTTGAATGTTTGATAAAACTCCTCTGTGAAGCTGGCTGGCCCAGGGCTTTTGTTTGCTGGAAGCTTTTTGAATACTACTTCAATTTCTTCCATAGTTATGGGACTATTCAGATTTTTTAATTCTTCCTGATTGAATTTTGGAAAGCCGTATTTTTTAGAGGTGTTCATAGTATTTTTTTAAATCCTTTGTATTTCTGTGGGGTATGTTGTTATTTCACCTCCTTCATTTTGTTTATTTGGGTCCTCTCTCTTTGTTTCTTGTTGAGCCTGGCTAGAGGCTCATAAATCTTGTTATCCTTTCAAAGAATCAGCTCTTGGTTTTATTGATTCTTTTTATTATTTTTTTTTGTTCTCTATGTCAATTATTTCCACTCTGATCTTTATTATTTCCTTCTGTCTGTTCACTCTGGACTTTTCTTGTTGCTCTCTTTCTAATTCTTTAAGTTGTAGGGTTAAATAATTTATTACCAGGTTTGTTTGTTTTTTGTATTTTGAGGTAGGCCTCTAATACTATCAACTCCCTTCTCAGGACTGTGTTCACTGTATTTCACAGATTTTGGACTGTTGTGTTTTCATTGTCATTTGTTTCCAGGATTTTTTTTTTATTTCTTCTTTGATTTATTTGGTAACCAAATAATTGTTTAATAACATGTTATTTGGCCTCCAAGTGTGTGAATTTTTGTGGTTGTTTTTATTGTAGTTAATCCTATATAATAAAAGGCTAATATGCAAATCAACTGAACGGCAGAATGGCCAGTTGGTATGATGCACACTGACCACCAGGGGGAAGATACTCAATGCAGGAGCAGCCCCCTGGTGGTCAATGCGCTCCCACAGGGGGAGCACCGCTCAGCCAAAAGCTGGACAGTGCTCAGGATGTCCAATTGACAGGGAGTGGGTCTAAGCCAGCAGTTGGACATCCTCCAAGGGCTCCCAGACTGCGAGAGGGAGCAGGCCAGGTTGAGGACCCCCCCACCTGAGTGCACAAATTTTGTGCACTGGGCCTCTAGTTTCTCATATTATGCCATTGTAATCTGAGAAGATTATTGATATGATTTCAATCTTCTTGAATTTGAAGAGACTTTGCCTGTGTCACAAAATGTGGTCTATCTTTGAAAATGTCCTATGTGCACTTGAGAAGAATGTATATTCTATACCTTTTGGGTGAAATATTCTAAAGATGTCGATTAAGTCC
The DNA here is from genome assembly GCF_000412655.1 of Myotis brandtii. NCBI lineage: Eukaryota > Metazoa > Chordata > Mammalia > Chiroptera > Vespertilionidae > Myotis > Myotis brandtii. Next base: position 1,390,624 of record NW_005361913.1, on the reverse strand, counting down.
ATCTGATCTAGTGAGTCATTTAGGATTGCTATTTCTTTGCTAATTTTTGTCTAGAGGAATTATCTAGTGATGACAATGGGTTATTAAAGTTCCCCACTATGATAGCATTGCTGTTGATCTCTCCCTTGATGTCTTCCAGAAGTTTATTTATGTATTTGGGTGCTCCTGCATTGGGTGCATATAGGTTTACCAGAGTTATATACTCTTGTTGTATCTATCCCTTTAGTATTATGAAGTGATTTTCCTTATCTCTTGTTATGGCCTTCACTTTGAAGTCTATTTTGTCAGATATAAGTATTGCTACCCTAGCTTTAGCTTTTTTTTTTCATTTCCATTTGCTTTAAAAATGTTTTTCCATCACTTCATTTTAAGTCTGTGTGAGTTTCTTGTTCTGAGATGAGTCTCTTGTAGATAGCATATATATGGGTCATGTTTTCTTATCCATTTAGCCACTCTGGCTTTTGATTGGAGCATTTAGTCCATTTACATTTAAGGTTATTATTGATAGGTCCTTGTTTGTAGCCATTTTTATTCTTAATGCCTATGTTCCTTCTTCCCTTTATATTTTTTTCTTTTTACAACTGTCCCTTTAGCATTTCTTGCATTGCTAGCTTGGTAGTGCTAAGCTCCCTTAGCCTTTTTTTGTCTTTGAAGCTCCTGATTTCCTCTTCAATTTTGAATGATAGCCTTGCTGGGTAGAGTATTCTTGGATCCATTCCCTTGTTTTGCATCACTTTGTATACTTCATTCTATTCCCTACTGGCCTGATGTGTTTCTGTTGGGAAATCATTTGATAATCTAATGGGAGATCCTTTGTAGTTAACTCTCTGTCTCTATCTTGCAGCCTTTAAGATTCTCTCTTTGTTGTTAACGTTTGCCATTGTAATTATGATGTATCTCAGTGTGGATCTTTAAAGGGTTCATCTTATTTGGGACTTTGTGCTTGTGTGACTTTTTTCTTCCCCAAATCAGGGAAGTTTTCTGTCATTATTTCTTCAAACAGGTTTTCTAATCTCTGCTCCTCTTCTTGTCCTTCTGACACCCCTATTATACATATATTACTCTGTTTCATGTTGTCCCAAACCTCCCTTAGGCTCTCCTTCTGTTTTTTATTTTTTTCTTCAATTGCTGTTCAGATTGGGCTTGTTTATCTGCCCTGTCTTCTAATTCACTAATTCGGTCCTCTGCTTCTTCTAGTCTACTGTTGAAACCTTCTATTGTGTTTTTTTATTATAGCTATATCATTTATTATTTCCTCTTGATTCTTACACAAGTTGTTGATTTTCTCATCCATCCAGTTTATGAACTGTATGACCCTCACTTATTCTTTTTTTTCTGATATACTGCATGCCTCTCTTTCATTTAGCTCCTTTTCTGCCAGTTCCTACTTTTCTTTCCTTTGTGGGTTGTTTCTTTGTCTCACCATTTTTGCTATCATAGCAGGGTCCAGGCACCAAGTCACACGAGGCCTGTAGCTGAAGCGAAGGGCTTGGCAAGAGCATCGCACACTGAGAGTCACCGGAGAGCCCAGGCCTGGGGATGTTCAGGGCCTGTGCTGCAGCACCAGGTCAGTGGGAGGGTTGTGCACCTTGGGACTCACAGGAGCCTGTGGCTGGGGAGCCTGGAGTTCCAGTGTTCGTGGGTCTGCAGCTGTGGTAGCAGGTCTTTGGCTATAGTAGGGTCCCAGGTGGTGTTTGAGGCCAGTCAAACAAAGCCCATCTCTATATTCTTACCACACTTTTTAAAAGGAGCGGGACCTAAAATAAAAGCATGACATGCATTCTTACTTGTAGATGTGGAATATTTTTCTGTCTGCAATTAATTTGACATACATTAAAATAAGATGGATTAATGGACAGGGAAAAGGAGATATAGGTTGGATATATACAAGGTATAGCAAATATAGTGAAATATAAATAGTAGAATCTAGGTAATTCTTGAACGGGCCTTCCTTGTCCAGTAAATAGCTTTATCTTTTCTATATGTTTGGAGTGTTTATAACAAAATGTTGGGAAAATGTGTTTGAATGGCTTTGCTTTATCTCGTGTGATTTTTCCCATCACTATGAGAAGAACCTGCCCTCGTTTGCCTGCTTATCTAAGAAAGATGGAGGTTTTGTGGAACAGTCCTGTTCCCGGCCTGCAGCTTAGAGGCCACTAGTCAAGCAGATGGAGGAGTGAGAATAAACAATTATTGTTTGAAGCCTCTGAATCTGGGGATAGTTTTATACATAACATTGTGGTGACAACAACTAAACAAATTGCCTAAGTAATTATTTTACCTCATTATCACTATGTAGAGAAGTGCTTACATAAAAAATGCTTCATTATGTATTGTGAAGAGGAAATTAACAACCATAAACCATGCCTTGCAGGCTTTAACTAGTGAGACTTATAACAAGTGCATGGGCAAATGAATAGCAGGTATGAAGCTAATGGTATAAACACATTGGATATATTCCTAGGTGACAGAATAAGGCACTTGCCTTACTACTAAGGAAAGTTATCATTTGATAATATCTGGTTGAATTTAAAAGCAATCTATAATCTGTTTTGGGATTGTTTAAGTATGAGTGAATGGTTGTGCCTTCATTATGATTTTGTAATTCTATGTCTATGTTGTTGCTCAACCCAGGACAGGCTGCCTAAGGGAGTGTGATGTTAACATATTTAACTGCATGATCTGCAGTGGCCTAAGTGAATCAAAATTAGAGAAGAATCTTTGAGGAAGTTTAGAGAATAGGAGAAAGAAAAGCTTTTGATCTTGATTCATGTTTAACAACTCATCCAGTTACATGCAATTAGGCCTTCAAATTAATTTTGAACAATTTTTCCATCACTTTATGCTTACTTCCTCTTCCTATGCCTTTTCTTTCTTCTTCTAAGACACAATTTTGAAACTAGACTCTGTGCTGCAGAGTTGCAAATCATATTTCTCTCTCATTGTCCATTGAAACTACCCCTCATTTGGAAGCTTTCAAAGGGTCTGTAGGAAGTCATGACCCCAGCATATAGGAATCACCTCCAAGACATGTCCATCTAAATGAGCTCAGACTGGACAGCCTGGAGTCCAGCAGGCTTCTTCTCCACAAAAGCAATCATTCATCACCATCAGCAGACTCACAGCTAACTAATTAAAAGTAAATAGGGCATTTTTGCTGCTATAGTAAAGGCTGACCTTTGTACCTCAGCCTTTTTTTTTCAATTTGAGAGAAAAAAAATAGATAAAAAAATGTTCTCTATGCTTTATGGTTCACATCTCCAATTATGATTTCAATTGCAGGCCTCCTGAGAAGAGAAGGTCACCCAGTTTGTCAATCTTTTGATCAGAGAAGGAATTAAAGCATGAACTGCAAGACCTAGGCAGGGTTTGATCCTAGTCAAAATTATGAAGTTGAATTTTAGTGCCCTTCCCCCTGACTTTCTGTGTCCTGCTGTCTTTACCTTCTCACCTCCATTATTCCGGGTGTCCTTATACACCTCCATGACCAAATGTGGGTCCTTTATTGACAGGTGTCAGGCAAGCCCCTCTCTTTCTAAGACACCTTCCATGCTAATGCATCTGTGAGATAACCTTTTCCACTTAACCTTGCACTACACAAATTATTGACATTTTTTAAAAATCTACTGCTATGTATGACTTACAATTTGAAATACACATTTTTTTCATCTCTAAAATGATGCATATGTATGATGTAGAGAAAAGAATATCTTGGAAATCAGAGCTGGGTTTAAACCTGAGTTTCAATAATCTGTAGCTGTGTGATTTTGAACATAAATCTTAACTTTTTTAACCATGTCTAAAAATGGAAATAATATCTACTTCATAAGGTTATTGTGAATATTAAAGGCGATGCTATATAAAGTGCCCAATAAAGAGTATAGTACTTATATATCTTAGTATCTGTGTATTATGACAAGCCAAATATAAGCTGTCGTCTATCTGATAATTAAGAGCTAAATAAAGTCATATTCTAGCCACTGTGGGAGTAAATCTCTCTCCAAGTTTTCTGTAAATTCCTAACAGGCTAGCACAATGTCTTGCACCCAGTAAATGCTCAAATGTTAAATTTAAGTAGTGGAACAGTAAACTATTTGGTGGAAAGTAGCCTTCACAGTCTGACCCTTTAAGTCAGACTCCATAGGTGGATGACTTGCTTTCAGTCACAGAACTACAAGCCAATCTTATCTCCTTAAAGAACTCTCTCTTCACACTGTCACGAACTTCACCTTAATACTTCTTCTTTCTGTTTTGTTTTATTTTGAATTGTTAGCCACCGTGGCTCCCCTATGTGTCTCCCATCTTGAGATGCATGAAGGTTTTCAGTCTCTCTGGGAGTGGGTTGAAGTGTATATACATATATTTACACACACATCACACATGTACACTTTTATATTATATAATATACTAGAGGCCTGGTGCACAAAATTGGTGCATGGGGGTGGGGGGTAGTCTCTCAGTTAGGCCTGCACTCTCTCCAATCCTGGATCCCTCTCATAATCTGGAACCACAGGCTCCTAAGCATTCACCTGCCTGCCTACCTGAGGCCCCTCACTGCGCCCCTGCCAGCCTGATCTCCCTAACTGCCTAACTGCTCTCCACTCCTGGCCTGATCCCCCTAACTGCTGAACTGCTCTCCCATCCTGACCTGATCCCCCTAACTGCCTATCTGCTCTCCCCTCCTGGCCTGATCACCCTGCCTAACTTCCACCTTCTCACTTCTCCCTTCTGCCTTCTCTTGCACGGTGCCGGCCTTTTCACCTTCTCCCTTCTGCCTTCTCCCACTGCGCTGTCCACCCTCAAGTTGCCTCAGGTTGGTCCCGCATTCTCCAGGCGCCTCCTCGCTTCTGCCTTGTCTCCGAAGCAACACGTTGGAGTCCGCAGCAAGCAAGCCTCGTGCTCGCTTCAGTGCCTGGCTGCCGGCCGCCATCTTGGCTGACAGTTAATTTGCATATACTCACTGATTAGCCAATGAAAAGGGTAGCGGTCGTACGCTAATTACCATGTTTCTCTTTTATTAGTGTAGATACTAGAGGCCTGGTGCACAAAATTGGTGCATGGGGGTGGGGGGTGGTCTCTCAGTTAGGCCTGCACTCTCTCCAATCCTGGATCCCTCTCATAATCTGGAACCACAGGCTCCTAAGCATTCACCTGCCTGCCTACCTGAGGCCCCTCACTGCGCCCCTGCCAGCCTGATCTCCCTAACTGCCTAACTGCTCTCCACTCCTGGCCTGATCCCCCTAACTGCCTATCTGCTCTCCCCTCCTGGCCTGATCACCCTGCCTAACTTCCACCTTCTCACTTCTCCCTTCTGCCTTCTCTTGCACGGTGCCGGCCTTTTCACCTTCTCCCTTCTGCCTTCTCCCACTGCGCTGTCCACCCTCAAGTTGCCTCAGGTTGGTCCCGCATTCTCCAGGCGCCTCCTCGCTTCTGCCTTGTCTCCGAAGCAACACTCTGCGGTGCACATAGGAGCTAATAAAAAGCTACTATGCTAATGGTCCAGTCGTGACCCGTTATGGTGTCCTCGCCTAATTTGCATATTACCTCTTTATTTATATATATAATAATATATATTATTATATTACATTATACAGATGCATATTAAAGGGGCATTCTGAGTATGAGTTCTGGCTCTACTTTCTCAAGGCAGCAAAATATGATTTTAAAAGATAAGCTCAGTTAGTAAAGAAATAACTCTAAACAAAGCAGCACAATGTGGGAAAAATAGGGGATATATGTAATAATTTTAATAATAAAGATATTTTATATAAAAAAATCATAAAAACAACAACACAATAATACCACTTTCATGACACAAACAACAAAAGGCAAATGCAGTATTGTTTGGAATACTGAAAATGAAGGACTATAGTTTGACAAGAGATGGCTTATTAGCATTTTATAAACATTTAGATTGCATTTTAAATGGTTATCTGTGAAGATATTTACAGATCCTTTTAATGTTACATAATCTTAGCTAATACATGCATTCAAGTTTTCTCAAATGTATTTCTTCAAGTTCTAATTTAATTTTCAGTGTAATAAATGATAGGAGACCCTTCTTAGCTCTGTTGATTTTGTAAGCACTAAATTAAAACCACTGTCATTTCTGCCTTATGCTTATTAAGGTCATGACAAATTGACTATCATAAAATAGAATTTAATTAAAAATAATTTAAAAATATTTGTACAAATCACATTTTAGGTCTACAACATAATAGGTTAAATTTCTAAATTGAAAGTCCTTCTTACCCAAAATATATGTACTACTCAGCATATTTGGAAAAAAATGACCATCAGCCAACAGAATGATTTTCTACCATCACATGTTTATTGTCTTTTCCTATCATTAATTATATTTTAGCAAAATATGAATCATGCATAAATTCTACATGGACTAGTTTTTAAATAAATTGAATCTGATTGAATTTTCTATCTCTATGCAATTTTAATATTAGAACAAAAATTGGGAGGAAAACATCACTAAAATAAATACTTTGGATTATCTTCTCTCTCATTTGGGTGAAGTACACATTCTTCACCCATATGCTGTACTTAAAAACTAGAACGGTTAATATACCATTCAATCCTGAAGAACATTATGTTTACTCTTAAAGCCTGATGTATTTTTCAGAGCTTTTAATATATTTGGGAAGTCACCCTTTTTTTTAATTTCTTTTACTCTGAAACTTTGGGGAAATATTTATCTACTATTATATAATCTACATGCTATGCTACTGTTGTGCAACCTAATATATTAAAGTAATTATCTAATATATTCCAATGGCATTTTATTGTTTTTGGTTCATAAGTAATATCATGTCACTGAGAGTTACGTCACTGAGTCAATAATAAAATCCTAGCTAGACAATGTCTAGGAGACCATTCCATATCAGTTCCTTCCCTCTTTATGTAATAGAAAATAAATAGTAAATTAAATAATAAAATAAGCCTCAATGGGCATTTCAGGAGAATTATATATATATGAATTTTTCAGTTCTCTGAGCTCCAGTAAAATAAATCAACTATCTATTTTTGGTAAAATACTATGTTAAACACACAAAAAAGAAGAAAACTAAAATATAGACCCTGCCCTTAGTATTCAGGGATGTATAAACAAATGTTCAAAGTAGAAAGCAGAGAAAATGTATCCCTGAAGTTCCACTGAAAAATAGGAGATAATGAGGCTGCACAGTAAATTACAACATTGGGCAGCAGAAGAGATGATTCTTGGAGGCTTTTCCCCCTATTTTATTGGTGGTGGCTTTTGTTTTTATAGGGATCTTTGAAAGTGTATCATATAGTATATTGGGAAAAAATGACTTGGTAGAATCATTATGAAGTTAATGACTATAATGTGCATTATAGGAATTATAATCTTAAGAACCACAGAGAGTTATAGAACTGGTTGTGCACACACTAAATGGTCCCCCAGTTCTATAATTCCTGAATTATCACATTTGCTTACCTATCTTTTTCTTCTCTCTCAAGCTGTTGAATGTGTTTTTCTTTTGCTGCTAAACAAGTCTCCCACTTCCTTCTAACATGCCATTTACAACAGGCAAACATTTAATAAATTTAATAGTATATTCTACTAGTTTAGAATCTCAATTGAGGTGGTTTGGGTGTGTGAGTGTTTGTTTTGAAAATGGATCCCTATATCTACTCCAAGAATTTCTGATTCAGAAGGTCAGAGATGAGGCAAAAAAAAGTCTTTTTTTTCTTTAAGTCCTCAACTAACTCAGATTTGATCCACATTTGAGAGTTACTTCTCTAGTTTATTTTTAATGGTATCTACTTTAAAACAATTATACAGTATTTGACCCCAAAAAAGAAGGTGGCCTTTTTTGAGAACTTTAACATTTGTTTTCCACCTGTCCCTAATGATTTCATCCTAACTGGAAATATAGCAAAGGTGTTTTCTTTTTAGAAGTCCTTGTTCATAGAATAGCAACTCCATCATGTGGTATTTTGCTAAAATTGTTCCTAGAGGCAGATTAGGTTTGATTGCATTTTCATATCTAAAAGCAAACTTTTAAAAATTCACTGATTTACTTATTCATTCAACATTAATTGAGTAGATATTATAAAGTACAGCATATAGATACCCAAAAAAAACTTCAAAATCAATACTGTAATCTAGTCGTACTTATTTTGACATCTGTACAGCAAAAATAAAGCTGATTTTCTCCAAGATATTAATTAATACTTTTCTATTTCGAATTACCAATCAAATTCTTTTGATTAAAATCTATGGTTTGTGGCAGCTTGACCTCCCTAAAATGTTTGCTTAATCAGAGCTGGGACAAGACTCGTTGATTGCTATACCAGGGTGACATATTGCCCCAGTAACGAAGGCCTCTTCCACTCCTCTCTCAGAGCACACTTGGTCATTACCCAAGAAACTCCAGAGGACCCAACAGAACAAAACCTTCAAAAGTGCATTAACTGACACTGAAACCCAAATCCACAGTGGATTTGATTTCTTTTTAATTGAGTTTTTCTCCAATGCTTCCAAACATATAAAAATAATATTTGTTAGATAAATGACTTCACTATTTCTAAAAGGTAGACTATGCTCTAGATTTGATTCTGATGTACACATCACAAGAGCAAAATGATTACTCTTCAAAATAAGGCATTTGTGCTCTTTAAGAATGCAATATTAGCGTGGCCTTCCATGCATGATGAATTTTGAGCGTGTGCTGTTTATTAATGAGAAACAGAGATCACAGACAATACCACTGCCATAAGAAAGAATTTTTGCACATTTTTGTTACTTGGTTTTCTTGCTGAAACAAAATTATTTCATTAAAAAAATGATATTCTGAAGCACATTTATTTTAAGAATTTCAAGGGGGTTTAAATATTAGAAAACCAATAATGTCAATTTAAAAATTTAATTTTTGTTTGTAACCACAACTACAAAATTCCAATAGCACTGTTGAATTTATGGTAATATTAATTCTCCTATTTAGCCATTTTTCTTTAATTTAGCCATTTATTTTTATTGTGTAAAGCAAATGTTTCTGCTTTAAAAAAAAAAAGTGGTGGGCAAATTGCATTTATAATTTTAAAAACCCTGAAAAATGAAAATAAATATCAAGTCATTCTGCTTCAGCCCAACCAACGTGGCTCAGTGGTTGAGTGTTGACCAATGAACCAGGAGGTCACGGTTTGATTCCCACTTAGGGCACACGCCCACGGTTGCAGGCTTAATCCCCAGTGTCCGGTGTGCAGGAAGTAGCGGATCAAGGATTATCTCTCATCATTGATGTTTCTATCTCTCTCTCCCACTCTCCCTCCTCTCTGAAATCAATGAAAATATACTTTTTTAAAAAAGTCATACTGCTTCAAATATTTACAAGGGTAACTTTTGCAAATTTAGCAGACACAGGAATAAATGTTTGAGGACTAGAGATTTTTAGCTACAATGATATGTTAAATAAAGTGTTCACTAAGTAGCTAACCTTGAAACCCAAGAATTATCCCAAAAGAATTATATAGGCCAAAAACCAAGATGCAATCACCAATAGACACAAATAGATATTGAGTACTTGAAATGTGGCTACTGTAATTAAGAAATTGAAATTTTAATTTTACTTGATTTTAATTAATATCAGTTTAAATGGCTACATGTGATCAATAGCTGCCATATTGTACAGTGCAGGTCTAGAATCACATATTGTATTTAGTTGTCATTTTATCTTTAATATCCTTGAATTCTAAGCTTTCTCAGCCTTCTCTTTATGATATTCACATTTTTGAAGAATATATTTGATAGGTCATTTTCATTGCTTCTTTGCCTCACCTAGAAATTTTTTTTTCCTGGAACTCTCTTTGCACCAAGTTAGTAGAATGTTTTTAGAATTGTGACTCCTGAGATCTTTAATACCAGTCAGGTGGGCAACCAGTACAATAAAGAATGTTACAAATGATACAAGGATCTATAAAGGGATTTCTCTGAATATAGAGAACTCTTTAAGCCAAGGAAGAAGTGATAGGAGGAGTTTTATGAACTTGAAGTGAGAGCTCAAGGTCATGAGAGGCCGTGGGGTTGCTGTTGATGTAGAAGATAGGCACAGAAAGAAGCCGTGAGGCCCATAAAGCATCATCTTATGGGAGGAAGAATTGGGTGCTCCAGCGGAAGAAAACAAAGTAAGGAAATGATACAGTGCTTACTCTCAACAGTTTATAACCTTAACAATGAAGCTGTAACTACCACAATTCTGCTATATGACTGGCTAATATGGGGAGATAAAACAGATACATAAAAGCCATGCATGAAAAAAATATCATTAATTATTTTTAATACTGTGGAAAGGCTAACAGGAATTTCAGTAAAAAGTTAGCAAGTAGATGAAACAAAGCAGGATATTTTTCATAGAGTAACAATGTGTGTGATTTGAAACAAACAAAATATATTTATATATTGATATGTCTGAGTCTAACTGCTATTTTAAGGGATTGGATTATGTTAAAAATAAGTGATATTTATACAATTCTGTAAATATACCAAAACTACTGAATTTTACATTTTAAAAGGATAAATTTTGTGGTATATATTTTAATAAAGTTGTAAAAAATATATGTGCAAAAATGAAAAGAAATATGCAGGGGCAAAGCAGACCCTCTTCTTAACGGAGGAGGGTTTTGGGAGTGTAGGTGGAGTAGAAATTTGGGTGAGCTGAATTCCTCTGTTCAATCAAGGAAAAAGAAATACACATGTTAGTTGGAGGAGTCATCATGAAGATGACTTTGGAGAAAGAGATGAAAGGGATGGGTGAGATGAGTCCCTGCACAGGTGTGAGGGTGAGATTTGAGGGCCCCCAAGGACACAGTATACCAAAAAGACCTTGTAACACATTCTACGTAATTTACAATGGTGTTTTCTATGCACTTGCTTCTTTCCTTTTTAAGTCTCTCAGTGCTTTAGTAAATGTTACACTTCTCGATAATTCTTTTCCATCAATAAGGATTATTTTGAGGGAAGTTAAAAGGGAATCAGGGGTTGATTTGAGGCAAAAACATACTAGTGGGGAAGTCAGAGTTGAGGACAAAGGAGATGCTGTAGTGTAATTCTTGGATTTAGTACAAAGTCCTGGAGGGATTATTTTTTTTTAAACTGAGGACTTGGTGAGGTTCATGCTGAGATCTCCAAGAGGTAATACCCAGGGGTGACCAAAGTAATAACAGAACATTGTGCTAAGGTAAATATATGATACAATGAAAGATGAAATTAAAAAGTAAGAAAGCCCAGAGAAGAGTGGGAAGATCTAGAAGGCCAAGAAGAACAGATGGAGTTTCTTAACTGGAAAGCAGGAGGAGGGGTGAGTGACTCCCTTTCCTCTTTGTCTCCTATCCTAGCTTTGAGTGTTATATAGCTCAGCAGTGCTTCAACTCTTAAAGCACGAAGTGAGTGCTTCAGTGTGCTTCAGATGATGGAGGGCTATCTCCTTTTCTTTATTCTCTCTCTCTCTCTCTCTCTCTCTCTATATATATATATATATATCACATTAAATTTACATTTTTGATAGAGAGTTAGAAACATCGATGAGAGAGAAACATCAATCAGCTGCCTCCTGCACACCCTCTACTGGGGATGTGCCCGCAACCAAGGTACATGCCCTTGACTGGAATCGAACCCGGGACCCTTCAGTCCGCAGGCCGGCGCTTTATCCACTGAGCCAAACCAGTTAGGGCTAACCATTTTTAAATAAAAAATTCACTGGCATGAAGTACATTCAGATTGTTATGCACCTATTACCACTGTCCATTTCCAGGAATTTTAAAAAATCATTTCATATTAAAACTCTGTATCCAGACAACAAATCCTCATTGCCCTTTCCTTCAGCCCTTGATAACATTTTCTAATTTTTTGTCTATAAATTTGCCTATTCTAGATACTGCATAGAAGTGGAATGATACAATATTTGCTATTTTGTGTCTAGTTCATTTCACATAGCTTATGTTTTTTTTTAATATATTTTATTGATTTTTTACAGAGAGGAAGGGAGAGGGATAGAGAGTTAGAAACATCGATGAGAGAGAAACATCGATCAGCTGCCTCCTGCACACCCGCTACTGGGGATGTGCCTGCAACCAAGGTACATGCCCTTGACCGGAATCGAAACTGGGACCCTTCAGTCCACAGGCTGACGCTCTATCCACTGAGCCAAACCGTTTAGGGCATTAGCTTATGTTTTTAAGGTTCATTCATATTGTAACATGTATCAGAATTTCATTCCTTTTTAGTGCTGAAATATTAGGGCTGTCCTACTGGTTGGTGTTGCTCAGTTGGTTGAGCATCATCCTATGCACTGAGAGGTCACCAGTTTGATGTCTAGTCAGAGCACAAACCCAAGCTGTGAGTTTGAGCCCCATTGGGTTGGGTGCCGGAGGCAACCTATCTCTCTCTCTCTCTCTCTCTCTCTCTCTCTCTCTCTCATAAAAACATACTTAAGCCCTAACTGGTTTGGCTCAATGGATAGAGCATCGGCCTGTGGACTAAAGGGTCTCAGGTTTGATTCTGGTCAAGGGCATGTTTCTCCCTTCCTCTCTGTAAAAAATCAATAAAATATATTTTAAAAAACCATACTTAAAATAAATAAACCTATTTTTGCCCCACGCTGTATATAGTATAGCTATTTTTATGTAGATTTATTTCCAAAATATTTATAATTATTTAATTTTAATATCTTATTTCTAAATCAACATATAAATATACTTACGTATATAAATAGAGATTTTATAAAGAGAAAGAAGAGAGGTTTAATATAAGGTGTGTATGTATTCAACAAAAATAAGTTCATTGATTATATTTTAAAATATATAATAGGGATTTTATTGAAATGTTACAAAATGGATGGGAAAAATTAAGAATCTCTAACCACTGTTATAACGCAAAACGAGAAAAAGTTATTTCTATATAATCTAAATGCTCATGTTAGAGAATGGATTATGTTAGAGAAGGCCTCTCTGAACTCCCCAATTCTAGATGGTTTGGGAGTGCAGGGAGGGGTAGAGACATGGAAGAGTTGAATTGCTCTGTTTACTAAAGATGATAAAGAAATATGTGTTTCTGAGGGGTCTTTGTGTGCCCTGGCTGAGCTGGAGCTCAGCTTCCTGTGCGAGGTAGTCCTTGGCTTCTGTGATTGAACCACTGATGGAGAAATGTATTCTTACCTTATTTGCAAAAATAGAGGCATGATCAGGTAAGAAAATCATGGACTCACACCCAATCTGAACTGACTCCATTTTCCTATGCCTCTTTGACACTTCTAAGTCAGAAATACATTTGAAAAGGAAACTCTCAGAAAAGATTAGTTCACCCTCTAAGGCTGTCCTGTCCAGTACGTATTCCCTAGCCAAGTGTGATTATTGACCTAATTAAAACGTGTTGTGTCAAATACATACCCGGTTTCAAAGACTTCGTATAAAAGTATTTTAATTTCTCATTAATAATTTTATATTGATTTCATGTTGAAATGGTATTAGTGTAAATTGACTATACTAAAATTAATTTCCCTCTTCTATTAGATTGTTTTTTAACATGAATACTGGAAAATTTAAAATTAAATAAGTAGCTCTATTTTTATTTCTATAGGACAACACTGGAATAGATAATTTATTATAGATTTTGTAAAAATTAGCATGAATCACAGGAAGCAAAATAGAACAAGATAGGTGTGATATCTGCTAGTTGCATTCATCACATCCTCCATATTTTTCTTTCAAATATCTTAAACTTAGAAATGTCTTCAATTTTTACATAAATGATTTACATCATTTCCTTTAAACTCATTTCCTTTTTGCTCTCCAACCTTTTTTCCTAGCAAGCCAAGATATTAGTGATGAAGATTTTAGCCACAGATTAGTGTTTGAAAACACAAATATTAATTTTAAAACTAAATGTTTTTCACCTCTCTTATGTGTTAACATTCTTTTTTTCTAATTTATATAAAAAGAACAAGCTTAGTAAATTTGTATATTTATCTCCAACTCTCATCTTTTTTAAAATATATTTTTATTGATTTCAAAGAGTAAGGGCGAGGGAAAGAGAGATAGAAACATCAATGATGAGAGAGAATCACTGATAGTCTGCCTTCCACATGTCCCACACTGGGGATAGAGCCTGCAACCCTTGCATGTGCCCTGACTGGGAATCAAACTGTTGACCTCCTGGTTCACAGGACGATGCCCAACCACTGAGCCATGATAGCTGGACTCCAACTCCCTTCTTAATCCATATTTATTTTGTCACTGTCTATCTGATAAAATGTAATTAACATATGTAGAAACCTCTCACTGCAAAAAGTAACTTAGCTTTAAATAAATATTTAAATATAAAAATAGTGATTTAATTGACTAAATATAAAAACTCAGGTCAATCAATATTGGCATTGAGAAATACTTAGAGTTTTCCAGACTAATCTTTGATGTTTACCATGAATAAACTTACATTTCTGGTTCTTACTATTTTACAATTGGTCATGGCTTAACAGTGGAAAGAAACATTTACAGTCATGTGGGTAATCCCTTACAATTTGCCATTATTGTTTCTAGCAGAGTTGGTCATCATGGCCATATCACACAAACCCAGACTTAAAAATCAACACATTGGGGCATAGGATTTGTGAGCTCAAAGTTCTTTCCTTAAAGATGAAGATCATTTAAAATCACTTAGTAAAATTCAAGTTTTTCACATGGATGACCAAACAAAGGGCATGTGCTTATTCTCAGGATCCCCAAAGAAGCTAAGAATGAAAAGAAATTTAAAAAAGAAAAAAAGAGCACGGGTGAAAGTGTATTAACAGACCTTTTTTATTTTTGTGATAACAGTTGCTTGCCTAACCAGTTTGTGCACAATTTTGTTTATAAATGACATTGCTCTAAAGCAATACACAGTTTGGGCTTTGGTTCCATCTGGCATTGGCCACACACAGCTTCAGCCCTGCAAGGTGGCATGTCAAGCAGTAAGAAAACAGAGACTGGTTTTAATCACATTGGCACTCAACAACTGCTGTTATTATTTCTTAATGCATAATGAACATTCTTATATATCAAAAGCATAATGCTCATAAAAATATTCTTGGGCCCTGAAATTGGTGGAATGAATGTTTCCCCCAATAATTTAAAAAGCTATATTTCTTAATTAACTGAGGCATAATTTACATAAAATAAAATCCACTTCTTTTAAGCATATAGGCCAATGGGTTTTGACTGTGTATGCACCCATGCTATAAATTTTCTTCAAAGCCTGTTTGAACTTCACCCCACTTATTTTGTTGTGTTGTGACTTAATTTCATTCAATTGAAAATATTTCTAAATTGTCTTCTCTTTGAACCACAGGTTATGGGAAAGAGTGTTTTTTAATTTCCAAATATTTTGTGGGTTTTCCAGATAGCTTTCTATATTTTTATTTCTAATTTAATTTTCTTGAGGACAGTGTATACTCTGTATAATTTAAGTTCTTACAAATTTATTGATGTTTTATTGTGCTGAAAAGAGGCTAGTTTTCCATATTACTTGATAAGAATGTTCTCTGCTCTCATTGTACTGTTCTATAAATATCAGTTAAGTAATATTGGTTGTGTAGTTTAAGTTTTCTATACCTTTACTAATTTTTCTGTTGACTCAGAACCTCAGTTATTGAGGACTGTTTAAATCTCCATATGCAATTGTGATTCTATTTTTATTTTCAGTACTTGTTTCATACATTTAGAAGCTCTTTTATGTGTACTTGCTTTTTTATGAATATTATTCTTTCTTAATGAATTGTTCCGTTTTATCATTTTTATACTTTAGCCCTTACCCTTGATAATATTTTTGTCCTAGTTTATAATTTACCAGTCAAACTTTGTTATGATTAGTAATTGGAAATACATAATTTTCCATCCTCTTGCTTTTAACCAATTTGTGTTCTTACATTTTAAGTACTTTTTCTGTAGACAGCTTACAATTGCATTTTGTTTTTTTAAATTTATTCTGCTCAGCCAGTGTGTCTCAATTGGTTGAACCTTGTCCCACACACCAGGAGGTCACCTTTTTAATTCCCAGTCAGGGCACATACCGGGGTTACTAGCTCACTCCCCAGTAGGGGTTGTGCAGTAGAAAGCCAATGTGTCTCTCTCATCGATGTTTTTCTCTCTTTCTCCCTCTCTTTTCCTCTCTCTGAAATCAATAAAAACATAGTCATTTGTGTGTGTGTGTGTTTTAATTATTCTGACAATTTCTGCCTTTTCATTGGAGGGGTTAGTTTATTTACATTCAGTGTAATTACTGATATAGCATAGATGTAGCATATTACTATTTAAAATTTTGCCCACTGGCCTTTGTTTCTTTCCCTCCACCCTCTTCTCTTATTTATTTTTAAGTATATTTTATTGATTTTTTACAGAGAGGTAGGAGGGGATAGAGAGTTAGAAACATCAACGAGAGAGAAACATCGATCAGCTGCCTCCTGCACACCCCCTACTGGGGATGTGCCCACAACCAAGGTACATGCCCTTGACTGGAATTGAACCTGGGACTCTGAGTCCACAGGCCGACGCTCTATCCACTGAGCCAAACCGGTTAGGGCTCCACCCTCTTCTCTTGCAGTCACTTGGCTGAAATTAGTATTTTAATCTATTCTTTTCATATATTATTATACTTATTTGTTTATTTTTATTTTTGTTGCTTGCTACAGCAGTATCCATGAGTCATGCCACTTCATGGAGAATATAAAAACAATACACCTCAATTTGCCCTCTTCCAGATTTTGTGCTTTTCTCGTGGTGTTTTACTTCAACATATGCTACAAACTTCATAGTATATTATCTTTATTTTAATCATTTTTTTTACTTTGTAAATTATCATGTAGTAGAATTGAGTCTAGTTTAATTTTTTTGTGTATAGTTCTTTGTAACATATGTATATATTTGTGTAAACCACCACCATATATTTTTGTTATTGTTATTGTTAATCCTCACCCGAGGATATTTTTCCCATTGATTTTTAGGGAGAGTAGTAGAGAGAGGGAAAGACAGAAAGAAACTAGCTCCATATTACTTGATAAGAATGTTCTCTGCTCTCATTGTACTGGGCCAGGGAGAGGCCTGCAACCCAGGTAAGTGCCCTTGACTGGACTCCAACCCTGGACCCTTTGGTCCGCAGGCCAACGCTCTATCCACTATCCACTGAGCCAAACTGGCTAAGGCAAACCACCAATAACATTCCAAACTTTTCTCAAATTCCCTGTGCTACCAATCTGTAGATGCATCTGTGATGGTTAATTGTATGTGTAAACTGGACTGAGACATGAAATACCCAGAGATTTAATAAAAATTATTCTATGTGTTGCTATGAAGTTGTTTTTGGAGGAGATTAACATTTAAATTAATAGACTGAGTATAGTAGATTACCCTCCCTAATGTGGGTGAACTTCATCTTATTGGGTAAAAGCCTGAATAGGACAAAAAGGCTGACCTTCCTTTTAGTAAAAGCCAATTTTGTCCTGCCTAAAGGTCTCCTGCCTTTGAACTGGGACATCAGCTTTTTCCTGATGTTGGACTCCCGTGGGGTCTCAGGCCTGCTGGAACTGTACCATCAGCTTCCCCAAGTCTCCAGCTTGCCAATTAACCCTGCAGATCCCAGAACCTGTCAGTCTCCATTATCATGTGAGCTAATGCTTTAAGATACTTATCTCCTGTTGATTCCATTTCTCTGGGGAATCCTGACTAATACACACACACTCCAACCTCCAATCCCCAGAAACCACTGATCTATTCTACATCACTATAGTTTTGTTGTTTTGGGAACAATTAGCCTTTTTTTTAAAAAAAAATTAAACCCTCTTCTCCTTCTGCAATTCCAAGTATATGTATTTGGACTTCTTTCATATTTCCCCGTATGGCACTGAGGTCTGTTTTTTCACCCTAGTGTTCTGCCTGTGCCTTGTTTTGCATATTCTGAATAATGGTGTCCTCAAATGGACTGATATTTTTCTTTAATATCTAATCTTTTAAGACCATCTTTTAAGAATTATTTATTTTAAATATATTGATTTTTATGTCTATAATTTCAATTGGGTGTTTTTAAAATATTTTTAACTTCTCTCTTCATTATGTTTATGTTTGGCTCTATGTATTTATACTTAATTATTATAATAACTGTTCTAATACTAATGATATTTTCTCTGTCATTTCTATGTCTGTTTCCATTGGCTGTTTTTTCTCTTGGTTAATGGACACTGTTTCCTGCTTCTTTGCATGTTTATGAATTTTCCTTGGATACTAGAAATTGTGGACATTATGTTGTTAAGTGTTTGGACTTTGTTTTCTTCTTAAAAAGAGTACTGTACTTTGTCATGATAGTTAATATTTAAGATTGGCTAGAATAAGGAAAGAGAAACCTTTACTCTAAGGGTAGTTTGGTCCTATGACCAAGGTGTGACCTCTGTTGTGTCTGCTGACTGCCCCAAGTGTTCAGCTAGCTCTCTATTCTGGCTAGTTGAACTCAAGAATCTTCAACGCTATGTAAGTCCTAGGATTGTTTCAACTGATACCTTTCTAGTAGTTTTTTTTTTTTTTTCACATGACTTTGTGAGGCTGCAGGTACAAATGTGCAGTTTGATAATCTGGAACATTTTCTCTTCATAGTTCCCTTCCCTTCAATATTCTGCCCCACCTCAACCTTTTCAAATGAAACAGCCTGGTTTCTAGTGTCTGACAATAGCTAGCTTATATATTTAGCTCAATTTTCTAGTGGTTTATGGCAGGAAGATTGTGTCAATGATACCAATTGCTCCAACCTGGCTGGCAGTGACTGCGACAGATAGCTATTGTTTTGTGCAAGAAAAATATAAGGGTTTGGAGAATATAGAAAAGCATGGTACACCTTTTTAAAAAAATATATATTAATAACTTTATAACCACAGCCAATGATTCAGTCTTCTAAACAAATTAAAGTTGGAAAAAACTAGCTAATAAATCTGTCTAATCAAATTAAAGAAAATAAGATAGCAATTTTGAAGTTTTCTGAGGAGTTTACCCTTGAAATATGGTCTCCATCTGGTATCAGAGAAAACAGGAACTTCATTAAGCAGCATTAAATTCCAGGAACAAAATTCATTTTGCCCAGAAGGCACATAATTTAGAATTTCTCTTGCAAAGCTCATGTGGTAACTAGCAAGGTTTGCAAAAAACCTGTACAACATGGCAATTTCTCCATGTCTACCCCTGGCAAAAATGGGAGTCTGAGTGTTCATAGAGAAATGGCATAGTTGCATTTCACATAACAAAGTGATCACTGTATTCATTTGTTTAAGAAGTACTCGAGTGTCCTTCTTGTTGTGCCACATGTTCTGTCTGGGAAAATAAACACATCAGTGGCCACATTCCATTCTTATTGGGGTGAAGACTGGAGAGAAGAATTAAGGAATGTGCAGACCTTTAGGCTTTTTTTAGTGAATTTCATTCATTGCCACAAACATAATATTATTTATTTTTACCAAATTCTTTCATCCTTTAAAAATATATTGTACAAACTAACTACCTCTAAAAATAAAATGTATTTTCAAATAAAATTATAAGACCTATTTGACAGCCTACTTACAAATCTCTGACTATGTTTTTTAATATTTGCTTCAATGTATTTGTAATGATTTTTCACTTCACTTTTTCCTAATAGTAAATTATTAATATTATAAAAATGGTTAATGCTTTCTGGACTCATAACTTTTTGTATGGTTATCCTTTCCTCATGTTTCAAAAATGCATTAAAATTTAATTTTACATTTGCCATGTCATTTAAGGTGACAAGCCATTAAACATAGTTTTTATTTATTTCTATTATAGAATTTAATATGGCTTTCCATTGTGAATATGAACAACAAAAAATGAAATGATTTTCTTATTCTCCTTAAGAAACTAAAATTTCATATGGAACAGTATTTAAGAAAAATAAGCATTGTACTTTTCTCAAATAAAGCAATTGAATAAGAATAAGTACTTTATCCCCAATATAACCTACAATAACTTAGAACAATTTTCCATTGTCTAAATACTATAAATGGATTAGTCATAGCTTGAACTTGACTATGTTAAGTGTCACAGCATGAAGTAGTCTGAGAAAAGCCAGCACCAGGACTGGGTCAACCCACTGGGGAGGGGCGGATTATAAGGAGAGAATCTCACTACAGATACTGAGAGGAAACCCACTCTGGCAGGAAGAAATACGTTCACCAGTGATTGTGGAGTGCCATGAACATCAGGAAATCTCACAGAAAGCCAGGTAGTTACCAATGCGGTAGGCATGTGCATGTAGAAGCATCAAAGCTAAACAATACTAGAGCAGATCAAACAAATGCCAGCACACATGCCATTAGCACTGACTTCCTCTTGGAAATGTAATTTACTAGCATGACCGAGAGAAGCACAGAGGCAGAGTTTGCAAGCTAAACATGCAGTTAGGTGATCCAGGGTACAGAGTGAGCCTAAAACCTAAGTTGGAACTACAGCAGCTGTAAAAGATGTTTTAATGTTGCATCCTACAGTGGAAATTAAAATTGTTCTCCTATAAGATTGGAATTAACCCTGCAGATTGGGACAATTCAAAGCTGAGTGGCTTTGCTATCATGGGAGTGGAGTGGACCAGGATAAAGAGAGCCAGGGTATCCTGGTACTTATTAATATGCATGATTTAGGCCTGAGATATTTTTTTTATTTAGACCTATACAGTAAACTGAAATAGTCACTTCCTATAAAATATGAGGGCTTGTAGACTTTTTATGATGTCCTTTCATGGGTTCGGTTTGCATGCCAAGATCCTTTACCGCTAACTGCGGTAGTTGCCATCAGTAGACTGCCATCTAGCTCTGCTGCATAGACCAAGACTCCGTACTTCCTCGGGACAAAAATTGTATAATACAAAAACAATACTGACTTTCATAAATGGAATACCTGTTGTGAGTCATATACAATGCTACGGAATTTAGATTCAATATCATTTTAATCCTCATAGCTACTTTTGAAATTGGTAGTATTCCTAATTTAGAGCTAGCAAATTGGACTTAGAAAAAATGAAAAAATTGTTGGTGGTCATAAAACCACCAGAATTAGGCCAAGGATTTGAACCTAATCTTATGTTTAAAACATAAAGTTGACATTCAAATTCTATGTTCCCCAGTTCTTCAAAATGAATGAATAAAAGAATGAGTAATATCTATTACATATTAATCTCTACTAAATTCTTTATACCTTATATAATCTAAATGAAGTTTAGATTAGAGACAGAACAAATAAATTTTGCCTTTAATGTAACTATTAAATTAATGATTATTGCCTGGTCAATAACTAAAAATGTTATCAGAGAAATTTGGGTGTCTTCTTCCCCACTGGGTGCTGGGAGTGGGTTCCTTACCATATCTGAGAAAAGGAATTTTCTGGGACTTGTACAGGAGGATACGTGATTTTTATTTGCATGGAATTATATCTCTACATTTCCAAAGCCTCATTTTCCTTAGTCCAGTTATAGAAGATGTGTAGCTGGGGTTTCAGTAGAGCTAGAAGCAAAGCCAATGTCCAGAGATGTGTTTTTTCCATGTTGGGCCTAAGTCCAGGTCAGCAGCAGCCTAGCAGCAGCCCATTAGTCAGTTGTGTGTAGGGGTCCACATGGCAGTGAGCCATGTGGGCAAATTCAGGAGAGCTCACCCTGAGCAATAAGAGTCCCAAGAGCATTAGAGGAACTGGGCTCACAAGAGCACAAGAAATCACACTCCTTTGTTTAGGGGATTAAATATCCCAAATTTCGCACCCTTGTAGTGGCCATGCCCATTCTGGCCAATGACCTGTTCCCAGATGTGACTGACAAGCAAGTGCCATTGCAACAGCACTCTGACTTGACTGGGCATGTATCTATACTCCTCCCTGTCCAGAGCTTTCCCCTGTGATCTGCAGGGAATAGCCCAATGGCTCTCTGGGGAGTATAAAGCTTTAACTTCCTGGTGAAGTTGCCCAAATGACATTTGGACTTCTCTTTTCTCCTTTCCTGTTATTAATAACTAATTACAACAGCATAAAAACATTTAAAATGTTATGAGCCACGAATGGTTCATCCCAGAAATAGCAACACTATTTTTGTTCTCATGCTGCGAAGTAGAACTGAGACTCAACTATCTAAGAATTTTGGATTTATTGCCACAAAATTCAAAGTTTATGAAATTGTGGCAGAGGTCAATAAATGCAGTATTCCTGCTATATCACCACAAACAGAAAACAAACAACAACAAAACAGTGCATCTGAAAGTAGGTAGAAAATCTCTTTATCACATTCTTAGGAAGGCACTCACCAAAACATTAAACTCTGTCCCTAAAATACACGACCATTACTTTTTGTGGCAACCAGAGTAGAGTTCCCACATCATCAATCCCTTTCTTTATTGATTTGGAAACATCTGTGCTCAGAAAAACAATTAGGGAAGAAATTTGGGAGGTCAACTGTGGTGTATTTCAATCTGAGAAGTGTCATCTCCCAAGATAAAGTGCTCTCATGGGAACAGAACAGGAAGAGTTGTGGTAGCATAGCACACTAAGAATTATAGTATTACAAGTCCCTTGTTGGATCAATGTCAGACGTTCCAACAATGGAACGAAATAATCCAGCTTAAATTTTAGGGAACTTCACTTGATGGGAGGCTTTGGAAGCTAGGGATTAGATGAAGCTATTCAATTTAGCCTATTGTATGAATTTGACCAACACAATGTGGAACAAAACATAACCACATACTCTGTTTATTGCCATACACTAAGTCTAGAGAGCTGTTTTCTCATGCATGTTTAAGTGGATTGAAAACAAGTAATAACAACATGTGGTTGTTGAAAAAGTGAAGAAAAAAACAAACCAATGGAATTGTGAAGAAAATAGGAGAAAGTATAACATTCAAGTTATTTCATTTTTAAAAACTTTATTTTCTATTCTCAGTACAATACAAAAAATAAAATTAGATGATTAAGCTGGATACTTCACATGATATCTTGATTTTAATAAGAAACACGTATTAGTCTTCATCCCCATTTCTGGCACAGAGCTCCTAAAACCCTTGGAACTTCCGAAGTGATGAAACCAATGCATCTTTTGCTATGTTAAAGAGGTGACAGGGAAAGCCCCTTCAGGCTATTTGCAGGGAGCCAAACACTTGATTGGAGGATTGGAACTTTCAGTCCTTCCACCTCACCCAACCCCACCCTCCTATGAAGGAAGAAGGACCAAGATTTAATTCAGTGGTTCCCAAACTTATTTGGCCTACCGCCCCCTTTCCAGAAAAAATATTACTCAGCGCCTCCCGGAAATTAATTTTTTTAAAATTTTAATAGCAATTAAACAGAAAGATATATGTATTAATGTTTCTACCTTTTTCGTAAAATATAGTAAAGAAAGGTGTAAATTAGAAACATTGAAGTTTGAAATTATGAAACTATTTATTGAACTCAGAATAGAAAGGTAATACAAAAAAAGTTAAAACAAATGCACCTGTGGCCATCACCGCCCCCCTGGATCGCTGCAGCGCCCACCAGGGGGCGGTAGCGCCCACTTTGGGAATACTGATTTAATTGATCATGCCTCAATAATGAAGCCTCCATAAAGACCTGAAGGATGAGATTAGTTGAGCTTTCGGGTTGATTCACATAACGATATTTGAGGATAGTGGTGCACACAGAGAGGCAAGGAAACTCAATGCTCTTTCCCCATGCCTTTATGTATCTGTTCCTGAGTTATATATTTTTTAAAAAATATATTTTATTGATTTTTTACAGAGAGGTAGGGAGAGGGATAGAGAGTTAGAAACATCAATGAGAGAGAAACATTGATCAGCTGCCTCCTGCACACCCCCTACTGGCGATGTGCCCGAAACCAAGGTACATGCCCTTGACCGGAATCGAACCTGGGACCCTTGAGTCCACAGGCTGACGCTCTATCCACTGAGCCAAACTGGTTACTGCGTGAGTTATATTTTTATGATAAGCTGGCTATCTAGTAAGTAACATGTTTCTGTGAGTTCTGTGAGTCAGTCTAGCAAATGCTCCAAACAAAAGGTGGGGATGGGTTCCATTGAAACCTGCAATCTTATAGCCATTGCTCAGAAACACAAGGTAAACCTGGGTTTTTAATTGGTGTCTGAAGTGGTGGTGGAGTGTCTGTGGGACTGAGCCCTTAACCTTTGGGATCTGACAAAATCTTCAGGTAAATGGTGTCATAATTAAGTTGAATTGTAGGACTCCTAGCTGGTATGGGAACATTTTTTGTTAGCATGACCACCTCCCATACACATACAGTAGGGCCTTGACTTACGAGTTTAATTCGTTCCGAGACCGAGCTCCTTAAGGAGCTCGTTAAGGAGCTCGTTAACTCAAATTACTCTATCAACTCAATGCAAAAAATCGGCCAAGAGACAGCTGGTATCTCAAAAAACTCGTTAGTCGGGACACTCGTAAGTCAAGGCTCCACTGTACATTATAAAATGTAGATTGATTGGTCATAGATAAACACACACACACACACACACACACACACACACACACACACACACACGAGAGAGAGAGAGAGAGAGAGAGAGAGAGAGAGAGAGAGAGGAGGGAGATAACAGTAAGAATTAATGAATCTGATTGAGTACATGATTCTCAGAAGTTCCTTGTGTTATTATCTTAGCAACTCTCCTAAAATTATGAAATCACTTCTAATTACAAGTTTTTTAAATTATAAATAAAATTGTGGAAACATGCTTAACAAACACTCAAACATTTGTGGAAACAAATTATTAAAAATACCTCCCCAAAAGTGAACACATTTTTATATGTCTAAAAGTAAAACAAGGAAGGGAACAACAACAAATTAAAATGTCAGATGTTGCTCCAGGGAAAACAATCCTGATTCAGTGCAAGGACATATTTTAAGCGATATGGACCAGTGGCTATTCCTCAGAAGAGCATGTTCAGGATGTTTATCCCATCCAACACAAATTTTAAAATAATAAATTTAATTAATTCTGAGAAAAAGAAAAGATATTTATATAAAACAAATGAATTGGGAAGGAAGATTTAGAGACATATCATACGGCTGAAAGAAAGAAACCTCAAAATTTAACTGTATGGCAAGAACTATAAACGGGTAGATAGTGTCATCCCAGGTCAGACTGAAGATCTGTAGAGTATATATAAGACTTTGGAACAAACAGAAGCATATTAAAAACAGATGTCAAAAAACAGTGATTTTGGTGAAAGAATAGTCATTATTTAAAATGAATGGAGAGAAAAAACGCTTAATACTTTGGGTCACCAGGAAGCCAAAGCCGATGTTATAGTTTGAATTTTCTTTAGAGGCCTTCTGCATCCATTCAGAGATTAAATTAACATCTTATATATGCTGAAATGATCAAGAGTTGATCTAGCCCTTACTTTATGTCAAGCAAAATAAGAACCTATTACTATATAAAGTATAGCACAGTGGGGAATAACATAATATTATCTGTTTACTAGGAACTTTAATTTTGAATAACTATTTGTGTCTTTGCTTCCTGATCCTATAACACTAATAGTACCTTTCACTTTTAAAGAAGAAAATTAAAGACAAATGGAGCTAAGAATGAACATTAGGTATTCTATTTTCTGAAAGGGTTATCTTCCATTTAGTGTATTTTTTAAATTCCCCCTTTAAATGAAAGGTACAAATCCTTTATAAATATTGAAAGATCAATTCTAAAGTCTCAAACTCTGAAAATCAAAGCACCTATACACTTGGAGGAGCTCTAGCAAGGGTTCTGTGGAGATTGCTTTTGTCCCAATAAATTATAAAGACTTGAAGGGTCTGGCTCTTAAGCAGCATTGGAGGTAAGAGTTGTAATGACTTATTATATATTGAATTTGTCATAATCAATTACTTTTAGGAATTCAGAATGGTAAGATGTAATTGAAAGGATGAAACAAAATGGCTTTATTCTGGGGAGTTGTTTTCTTGTTGCTATTTTTTATTTATTTTAGCATTTTGCTTGCCCTTTTGAAATGAATGGAAACACCCTTGGAGTCAACACAGGGAGGGATAAATTGAGTGGACATTGGAATCAGAGACATCTGAACTTCAAAATCCCAGCTACAATGTTATTAGCAGGAATCTTCACACATGTGATCTGAGTCTCAGTTTTCTTATCTGTAAAGAAGTGATATTTAGTTGAAAATTTTAAAGGGTAGCTTAGTGATTGACTAAAGTTGCCAAATAAACAATGAGTCGTCTCCAATGTGTTCGTCCCATACAATATTTGTTTCTCTGAAGTTCAAATTTAATTAGATTTCCTGTGTTTTCATTTGCTAAATCTGGCAACTCTATTCCTGGTACAAATAGATGCCTAAGAAACATTGCCCCTTTCCTTTTCCTTTAACAGCCCTGTGAATTCCTCTTGTAAAGAGCACTTGAATACAAAGATATACTAAAGGGAATCATTGACCTAAATGCCTGGAATGGGCATAAAATAATAAGAAAATCAGTCACATTGATAAATAGTGATCAGTTCTGCCTCAAAAATTACAGGGACCTAAAGTTCAGATGAAAGCATAGCACCCATCTTAAAGCCATAACTCCCCAAAAGTAAAATACGGATACTAGTATAAGCAAGCATTCTGATAGGGTGAAATGATAAAATAAAAAATAAAGAAAAAATATTTCAATTTTAATTCATTACACTGGTATTTTAGAACACATATACTTATTTGCCCCAAAGTATCTTCAAAATTTGGAATAGCTAAAATGTTCAATGAGTATGATAAGACACATTCAGTAACATGCACATTTCAATGGTTCTCATTGCTAAAGTAAATATTTAGTTTTGAGATTAAAGGAGCAAGACCCTTTTCTCTTTAAAGATAATCAACATAGTTGGAAAGTCAGGTTTCCTATTCTTTTTTTAGCCTAGAAAATTGTACCAAGTACCAAGAAAAAAATGGCTCCAAGATATAAAAATGCTTAGTACTTGTCTTAGACAATTAAATAAAAACTTAGGTTATAAAACTCTTTTTTAAAATTTATCTTTATTGTTGAAAGTATTACAGATATCCCCTCCTCCCTCATTGACCTCCTCCATCCTGCACCCACCTTTCCCAGGCCTTCACCACGATATTGTTTGTGTCCATGGGTTATGCATTTATGCATATAAATTTTCCAGTTAATCTCTTTTCAACCAACCCTTTAAAAAAAAGTCTTTATTGTTGAAAGTACTACAGATGTCCCCTTTTCCCCCTCATTGACCTCCTCTAGCCACCCCCCCTCCACCCCAGACCTTCACCACCCCATTGTCTTTGTCCATGGGGTATGTATATATTCATACAAGTTCTTTGATTGCCAATTCTTAAAAACAAAGAATTGTTGCTTACAGATCAGACTCTGTTCTCAGCTTTAAAGTGTTATCTTCTTTACAAGGGTAATTATCAGTATTGAATAAAATACTTTCTGCCAGGTGGGTGTGGCTCAGTGTTTGAGCTTCGACCCAGGAACCCAGTGGTCACTGTTTCGCTTCCCTGTCAGGGCACAGGATCCTCAGTGGGGGTG
The DNA here is from genome assembly GCF_000412655.1 of Myotis brandtii. Classification (NCBI taxonomy): domain Eukaryota; kingdom Metazoa; phylum Chordata; class Mammalia; order Chiroptera; family Vespertilionidae; genus Myotis; species Myotis brandtii. The sequence continues at coordinate 1,363,050 of NW_005361913.1, read as the reverse complement.
TGTGCAGGAGGCAGTCAATCAATGATGTTTCTCTCTCATCAATGTTTCTATCTCTCTATCCCTCTCTAAAAATCAATAAAAACATATTTTTAAAAAGAAAATACTTTCTGTAAAGCACATAGCAGAGTTGGTCTTCATTTGCTGTATCTCAAGATCAAGCTGGATACTGAGTATAAACTGATAAGACATGGTTTCTTCTCTCTAAATAAATATATGCAATGTTATTTGTGATATGTTTTTTTGGCCGACAAGCCATGAAAAAATACTATTGGACTTATCTTGTGGAAGAGAGAGCAAATTTTTCAACCATGAGAGAAGTTTAGATATGATTTCCTTGAGAAATGTGTAGGAGTATAATAATTCCCTGAGTTATCATACTAAAAATGGAAAAGAAAAATATTCTTCAGACTTGGGATATAATGCATCAAAAGAGAATACAATCCTATGGGAGGATAAGCTTGCAAAAATAGCAAAACTGCCATCTAATCCAGCCTGTCAACCCCTCCTTTTTTTGTCTAAGCCTGAAACCCTAACCTCACTCTTCTCATGCCTTCTCCCAGAGGCCACACCACTACTGCTGGTTTGCAGGGGTAGGGAGAGAGGGGGACCAGATTCCCAAAAGCCCTCACCTACAGATTCAGGCAGATGAAAGGAAGATGATTTTGGCTTGTGCGATAATTAATCATGCCTTGAATGAATTTCACATAAAGCCAACTATAGTAAAAAGCATTCTGAAGATAAAACTGAAATCTATGGCTTGTTAAGAGCCCCAGACATTAGTTAATATGATTGAGAATGGTTCTTCCCTGGAGAAGGAAACACAAAGCAGAATAGGGTCAATGTGAGAAGAAAAGAAAGAGCACATAAGAACCAGATTTCTATGCTAGTTTGCTCAAGGAGATTTCTGATAGAAGTAGACTGCTAAAGTAACAAATTGTTTTGCCTGGAATCCCCGTCTGTATGTTTTCTTTGACTAAGCTGTTTTAATGAAATCCTTACTCTGACAATAATAGCAAGACATAACAACTTCTTGGAAACCCTCCATCTATTGTCTCAAGTAAGATTCCAGAAAAGCTGGAGAAAATATCCATAGATGTAAGCAGAAAAAAGCCTTGTTCCAGCGTGCCCTGGGTTATCAGTCTGTTTCTCATAAACTAGCTCCTGAATCATGCCACATTGTTTGAAAAAATAACCTACACAGACTATGTCTGCAAGCTAAACTGATGAGCCCATTATGAAGGCCAAGTTCAGTAAAAATAAGTCAAGCCAAAAGAAAAAAATTGACTATTGTAAAGGTTGAACCAGATGTTTATATAGATCCAGCCCAATCACCCAATCACGCAGCATAATGTAAAAGTCGGTTTATATGAAACACATGGCCAAAGTTCTGCCCTTATGTGCTCTGGGTTTTCTGCTTATATTTCTAGGTCTGACTAAGTTTCATATATATATATATATATATTTTATTTGTTTGTTTGTTTGTTTTTGTTGAATTGACATTCATTTTAAAAGCCAAATCAGTTGTGCTTATGAATATAGCCTTTGGAGAAGACAAAGATGAAAAGATGTTAGGTTTGTTAGAAATGGACATATTTTGATGCTTTGGATTTCTTTCTGGCTTTAGTTCCAGGAACCTATAGCTTCTAAGTGACCATAGGAAAAAAATAAATATTTGGTAACATCTCCTCAGGCAGCTAAGAGTCTGTGGCAGCTCCCTCTCAGAGCTCCCATTGTAAAATAGTGAAGCCTGGAGCGCTCATCCAACCACTGAAGACTGGTCTGCAGCCCTCACTGCTCAGACCACTGAGTGGGAAGCAACACTGCTGAGTGGTCTTAAGCTGTTCTTCCCCAAACTCTCACACAAAATGGAAATGAGGTTGATGAAAAATAGTTTCTGAAAGTTAAAAAAAATAAAAGAAGAAAATAGTCACCTGGGAGGAAGAAGTGAGGGAGAAAGAGAGACCTGAAAGTCAGCCTAGACTTTCTGTATATTTTCCCTCAGCTGAAATGTCCTACCCTTATTCCTTTCCTGACCCTCAGGAAAATTCTTACTCACTCTAAATCTCAACTCAAGGGTTACTTTCTGGTTGACTAAGAATCACTCTTTCCAGTATCTTCTATTTATCCCACACTGTCTGACAAGAAAACGCCTTTTATTTTTTTAATTCCTAATCCTGAAATTTCCTAGTCTGCAAAGACCTCTCAGACACTAGGCACAAACTTAATTATTGCTTCCTTGAGCCACCGCTGTCCCTAATACTTACCTCTATCATAGCATTAATCACATGATGGAATAAGGAATAGAAGTACGTACAGTTTTCTATATCCCTGTCTCTCCTCGAGCATGGAGAGTGGCTTGAGGGCAGGGATATTTTTCTTATTAAATTTTGTGTCTGTAATCCCTTATAAAGAGCCTGCATTAAAGAAAGCACTCAAGGAGTTGGGCTCTGGCAAAGGCAGGCTAATTTGCTTTAGACCAAATGTTCCTTAGAAAACAATTATAAAAAGTATACCAAATTTTTTTTTTCATGGTAGAATGTACTGGAGTACTGAACCAGTGAGAATGTTCACAGGCCAGGATTGAAAAGAGTGGGAAGTCCAGAAAGGTGGGCCGAGCACGGAATCTATCCAGGTTGTCACCACGTGTGGAGAGATTAGGGAACGAGACTTGAATTCATGGCCTCCTAAGGGCAAGAAGGCTAGGTAACCATCCCCAGCTTTGGGTTAGAAAGCAGCAGGAATATATTTTAGGAGTAAGAATGAACTGAAAAGAAATAGCTCTCATAAGGTCTGAAGCCCGTTTACAACTCATTCTGACTGAGTTATAGTAATGTATCAACAGCAGAGCTGCCTGTGAATCAAAAGTTAGTCATTTCTGGAAGAAGAGAGCTTCAATTATTTCTATGCATTTCCACTTACAATGCTTATCTCTCAATAAAAATAACCAGGTATATGTGAATATAAAAAAGTCATACAAAAGTAAAGAGAACAGATAATAGTTTAGGGTCTTAGACAGTGAATATAATAGAATTATCAGGCAAGGACTTTAAAATACCTGTGATTGATATGTTTAAGAAATTATGAGGCACAATATGGTAGACAACTAGAAACTATTAAAAAGAGTTTTAGCGTATGGAAAGATCATAGGAGAAATTCAATGGGCTATTTGCTTAAGCTGTCTATTTTACAGTAATCCTTTATAGATATAAATTTAACAGAAATATATATATATATGTACTAGAGGCCCGGTGCACAAAATTCATGGGCGGGTATGGTCCCTAGGCCTGGCCTGTGAACAGGACCATCTTCCCTGCCTGCCAGCAGCCGGCCCCACCCCCTGCCACCACTAACCCCTGGTTCCCTATTCGCCATCGGGCGATCAGAGCCTGATGGCCAGGGGGAGGGACCAAGGGGTCGGCCATTCTGGTCCGCTTACCAGCCCCACCTCCACCCCTGTGTGGGGGGCGACTGGTAGGGCAAGGTCCTTGGCCTGATGCTGTCCACATCTCCCATCACCCATCCCGGGTTCCCAGTTCACCATCGGCGAACTGCCGGCCAGGGAAAGGACCAAGAGGTGGTCAGTGCACTTCATAGTGACTGGTTGAGAGGTTGTTCTGCCGTTAGGGTCAATTTGCTTATTACCCTGCTGGCAGGGGGTGGGCTGGCTGGTGAGCAGACGGCACCAGGCTAGCCAAAGTGAGTGCCAGCAGGGGCCCCATGATCACCCTGCCAGTCGCCTCACAGATTGGCCCTGATTGCTGGCCAGGACTAGGGACCCTATCCATGCACAAATTTCATGCATTGGGCTTCTAGTTTATATATATAAACATATATAAGAATATTCAAAGTAGCATTATTTTTAACATTCCCCAAATGGAAATATCCACTATAAAATGGTTTTACACATTGTGGTTTATTCAGATAATGGAATAATGCAGCAATACAAATCCATGACATGCTATTTTAGACAACTTGCACAAATCTCTAAAGATAGCATAGATTGATGATCCACACACAGAAAAAATACACACGGATGATTCCATGTATTTATAGTCTAAAACAGGATAGAAGTCAGGATAGAACATTTTTAGAAGGAGATCGTGACTAGAAGTATGCACAAAGGGGATTTGGGGATGCTGAAATTTTCTGCTTCCTGACCTGGTTCATGAACGATTCAATAGTATATTTATTTTATGATAATTCACTGAGCCATATTTTATAATTTCTGTACATTTAGATATGTAAGTTTTACTGCATTAAAACATATAAAATTATAAAGATATGCATTCAATGTGTTGTTGAATGACTTAATGTATGAATGAATAGATTGATAAATCTTGTTTTAAGTATTTAAAGTCACTAGAGTGAAAAGGTAATGGGAGCAGATACTAAGAAATAAGTAATCTAACAACTACCTGAATTTATTGAGACTTATGTCACTGTTAAGGTCAGTAAGACTATTATTAGGCATTTGAGATAAATGTCTTTCAGGATATTACCTATTATTTGACTTAGCAATAAATTCTTTCTGTTATTCTGATCTAAATTACTCTTGCAGTTAACATTCTATTTGTCTTTGGTCATATTTTACTTCTCTATTCCTAAAAACTATTCTCAAGATAGGCCACACTGCATAAGTAGATCTTGGACTAAGAAGAGCAGTAAGCAAGCTGATTGTTAAAAATAACAAAAACCCAATTTGCTTTATAGTGTATCTATACTTTCTGAATGAGCCCTAGATTAGCGTACATAGATATTCAATTAACTTTTTCAGCTAACTCTGGTACCAATTACTACATGAAAGTGGCAATTTACCAAATGGGTTTCAGAAATCTCTGAAAAGCCTGAAGAGTTTCAAATGGGAATTTCTCCTTTCTTTTTGAGGCAGGACTAGTAAACCCCATTGAAGACTGGTCTTTAGTCACCACCCAAGTCCCCACTGATGCTACAAACCCTTCAGTGATTTATAGTCTTCCTTGCCCTTGACCAGGGACTATCATTAGTCAAGGAACTAAGGAGTGTACCTTGGGAAAAGAAGGATCATACTTCCTTTGGTTGGTCACAAAGGATCAACCTTTGAAGCTGAAGTCCATGAGGAGGACAAGAAGTCTGCCTTTAGACCAGGTGGCCACCCTATGCCACTTACCTGACCCATTGGTTTTTTCCAGACCCTTGGGCCTTAAGCGATCAAGAGAGTTCACTTTCAATGTGGGTTTGGAAAATACAATAGCACTGACAGATGCACAAACTGGAATTTTCCTCTTAATTTTTTTTCTTAAAACACTCAGAGTAATATATCAAGTTGCCTGGGACTGTTCTTCAAGGTAAAGACTCAGGAGTTGGAAGTGAGGGTCTCCTGGGACAAATTCTGGACAACTCACAGCTGCCAGGAGGAAGCACTTGCCCCCAAGATGTGCAATGAGCAGCGGGTTGGGTCGCTGCTGCAGTGGGCCTTGGCGGAGGACAGATTGTCCCCCTCTTCACCCTCCACCCACTGGCCCAGGGTCTTGGCTTCTGGGAAGGCTGTAGATACTCTGCCCCCATATACACAGTTTAATGCCTCATTCTGGCCTAAGGAAGACCCACCCTGCATGGCCTTTGGGTTAGACCAGGCTCCCTAGCACCTGGCTGAGGACCTGGTTGAGGTGCTGCAGTAAAACGACTCTGAATGAGAAGAGGACCGGGATTTCTTAATAGGTGTTATGATACAGACTTCTTACAGGTGAGTCTGGGATGGCCCTGGCAACCAGGGCACCAGGTATTTCTTGTCCCAGGACTCCCCTCTGAGATCCCTCCAGGGTTGGGCTTCCTCTGGGAGGAGTGGTCACAGAAGTAGAGCCTCTGGCTGATTCTTCCATTCACTGGGCTGCTCCTGACGCTCAGCACATCCCAGCCCATTCTCTCCCTGTCCCTTCATCAGTGCCCATCAGGCACACACTCAAATACATATGTATTTGATATATGTTTGATATATTGCCTAGATCCTGTGAGGATTGCACCTCCCAATGTTTTTGATGAACCTGTGGAACAGAGAGCCCTACCTTACAGTCTCCAAGACAATCTGGAATCCTTGTGCATATTTGCATGAGATGTCAAGTAATATATGTCACTAATGAAACAGCCGAAGAATGCCAGAAATTAACCAATATTTGCAATAAGGTGGTAGAAAATATAATCAAATGCCACCATAGTAATATGGAATCAAATGCTCCTATTGTATTGTTTATAAGAAAAGAATAATTTAACTCTTCAGTTACTTAGCATCTTGGAATAATGTCTCTAAAACCTTAATCTGGCCCCTACCTACACATAGGGCCTCAAGCAGCATAACTCTACCATTCTACCTTTCAAATATGAAGGTCTTATTTTTCTATTTTGCAAATTAAAATATTATTGTCACTTTGAGACCCTCAAACTTACTGTGTTTTTTGTTGTTGTTGTTTTGTGTCTGTGTGTGTGTGTGGGGGGGGGGGGGGGGGGGGGGGGCGCGGCTGGCATGCTTTCCCCAGCACAACTTAATGCTGCAGGGTATCAAAGTGAAATTCATTTCCCTAGGAAGTTTCTTGAACATCTGAGGTTTCCCTGTGGTCAGTTCCAAAGTATCCTGCACTTGGATGCTCTTGACTATGAGGACAGGATCTCTTCTGTCTTTTCATCATGTGTCTTCAGCAACTAAAGCAGTCCCAGCACATACATACGTATTTAATAAATACATGAACCCATCTGAATGAACCAATATAAGGTACAAAGTTACAATTAATGATCCTTTAATATTTTTACAGAAAACTTAACCTAAAAAATGCACATATGTTTAATGACTTAATTCTACTCTAGATAGAATATAATCCTGAATACCCTTTTTACAGTCCCCAAATAAGGTGGTTTGTCATGGTTTCTCCCCCAAATAAATCTACTGCTACACTTCTACGCATGATGGTGTATATGTGCAGATACTCTTTAGGTGATGTGCGTATGTCTGCAGATAAAAGTCTTCCTGTAGCAAATGTTCGCAAAGGAGGCAGAGGACCCTCAGATGAACATAGAGCCCCCCACCCCAACCTATGCGAGCCTGCTGACCTCCCCGCCCGGTCCTAATGGGAGCACTCCTTTCTAATGTGTGATGCCACTGAAACTTGAAATAGATGAATCTGCTCATCCTCCACTTGGAGGGGGCTGAGGTGTCAGTTCCAAACCCACTGATAAGGAAATTCTCTGATGATAACAGCAGGTTTGACATTGATGAAGCCTCCCCATCTGGTGTGTGTAGGAAAGCAATAATGAATAAGGGTGGCAAGCGTGTTTCCTGGCTCCTGGCCATCACCATATTGTGTTAAGGTTTCTCTCTTCCTCTGCTCTTCCATCTCCATCTCAGTGTGACCTGAAAGAACTGTTCTAGAAATGTTTGGCTGCTTCTGAGAGCTTTCTTTTTTCTTTTTGACTAAATCAAGCTATTTCATTTGATGGGGGGAAATGCCTTGCCTTTGGATGTACTCAGAAAGTTCTTTTACAGAGAAGAAAGTTTCATATGCAGTTTGGGTCACATTAACATCTCCTTAGAGTCCAATATGGTGTCTAATGGAGTCACTAGATACGTTTTAAAAGTCAGCAACATTCTTAAATGACTCTTGCTGTTCTGTTGGGCGATCATTAGATTCTCTCCTTTTTGTTGGGGGGGGGGGGGGGGGGGCGGGGGTGGACAGGTTGGCATGCTTAGGCACCCATCTTGATCTAATGTACTGGATATATTTCCAGATATCTTGTATCTCCGTTAAAATGATTTTCAGATTCCATATTTTATCACTGCAAATAAAAGCACATACCCATTGGTTAATACATATAATTACTTCTGGGTAGCTGTGCAATGATCAGAGGCAAAAGACTAGACCAGCTACCTAGCCTCAACTAGTATGAACTGATATTAAACAAGAAATAAAGATTTTTTTTTTACTGATGTTACCATCTATATATCTCCTGGTGGGGAAAAAAGAGAAAATGTATTTTTACTCATTTGTAAGACTTTGCAGACTAAACACATAAGCAGACGTTTTCCCCTAAATGTGACTGGAAATTTACAGAGCAATTAACTCGCCTTGCACATAATAGGCACTGAAACGTAATCACTAAATTTTAGAATTAAAGGGCTTTAACTGAGAGCTAAAAACGAATATTCTTTCTAAGGACATAAACTAGTTAGTGAAAAAGTCTGATAAATCCAATGACAGTCCATTAAATGTTATGGGCATTTATACTATGCCCTACTTAAAACGATCCTTTATGCTACTCTTACCTTCTTACTAGTAAGTACAATTAATTAAATTGTTAGTGAGGCTCAGCACAATCAACTTTTCAATTTAAACTGAAAAGGCATTTGGAGAAATTTTCTCTTTACCCACAATGATTCATTTCATTGAGTTGATGGTATTGCAAAAGTGGATTAGCAATAATAGCATCTTGGCCATAATAAAGACTTTTTCACATTTTTGCTTTTTCTTCAAACAAAATGAGACTTTTAAAAAAATATATATATTTTATTGATTCTTTACAGAGAGGAAGGGAGAGAGATAGAGAGTTGGAAACATCGATGAGAGAGAAACATCGATCAGCTGCCTCCTGCACATCTCCTACTGGGGATGTGCCCGCAGCCCTTGACCGGAATTGAACCTGGGACCTTTCAGTCCGCAGGCCGATGCTCTATCCACTGAGCCAGACCAGTTTCGGCCAAAATGAGACTTTTTATTAAGATTTCACTTACATCATATTATTATTTCCTCAAACTACCAAACAATGATTGCATGTACTTGCTGGCAGTCATACAATTATAAAGATGTGTTGCCTAGATATTTAGCTTCTCTAAATTTTATAACAATTATAATTTGTATGTTTCCTATTTTGCTTGCTTTTGATAATTCTGATTAGGATTCTTTTCATGCCTTTTTTATGTATGACAGGTTTTATATAACAACTTATTTAACCATAAGCACATTTTCTTCACAACACATTTTCCCCTCAGTATATTGATGGAAATAACATCCATTCTTAAAGGTATAAAAAAAGCTTTGAAATTTTATATAAATATTTTATCTTTATATTATTCTAATTTTCATTTACTTTTATATTTTCTACTTTTACCAATATCACATGATGTACTTATTGAATACTTATTTGTTCTTCTTTTCCTACTGTTTCCACTCTATATATTTCTTAAGCTATAAATCTTCTAGAATTCTTATGGAAAACCCTACTAGTTACTTCTCTTTGTGATCTATCTTCTCAAAGATAGTCAATTATCTAAGTTTTTATGTGGCATATTCCTAAAGACAATCTTGTAGACCCACGGAGTTTAACACATTTTTCTACAACACACCGATATCTCTAATTTTCTTTGTTCATACGGATTTGAAGTCTACAGTCTTTGTAGTGAAGAGAATAACAGGTTCATTTTTTATTGTGCTGATTTAAGTAGCTTCTCATTACCAATGCCAACCCTGATTTTTCTTTTCTTGAAAAATAATAACCATCTTTTATAATAAAAGCACTAGAGCTATTTATATTATGTGAAAGTTCTTTTTATTCCATTTGCTAATAGTGTACTGCTGTGTTTTTTCCCCTGACATATTGCTGTAACTTGCAATTTACAGCCGTCATAGGTGAAATGTTGCATTGCTGCAATTTTGCAAGGATTTTTAATAACATGTAAAATATTGAGCTTTCATTTTTAAGTGGTATACAGTAAATTCCTAATTATTTGCACTAATGGAAAGGAACAAAGATGAGGATAATATTAAATACTACCAGTTAAATCCCAACACCTAAATGATGCTTAAGAGTATCTGTAATTCTGAAAAATGCATATGAGAAATAATCAAGTCATGCATTGATAATATATTACTGGGATCAGAATTGGAAACTGCATACTTTCCTTATTTTGCTCACCTAAATTTATCTATCCTTCAATACTGGAAATAGACTAACAGAAAAATCACCCCAAAAGAGATAATTTTTTTCCAAACTTTATACAGAACAAGAAATAGGTAATATGGGAGTGAAGGAGATAAAGTATGTCAGCAAAAGAAATAAAAAGTCAAATATTAGATCATTGTTCCAATGTGTAGCAAGAGACTGGTTACAACCTGCTGGTTTGATTATATGCAAATAAGCTTCATAATCATCATAGTCATGTATTAAGCATCCTTCTTGCCTCTGTAATAACAATCACTTAATTCAATACCCATGGCCACTCTCTAAGTGTATTTTAATACTAAGTTTATGCTGAGAAAACTAAGGTAAGTAAATTGCCCAAGTACACACAGATAGTACTGATATTATCTATTTAAGCTGGTAACAGAAGGATTTAAACTAAATTGAATTTAGACCAAGCAAATGGATTGCTGCTGTGGATTTCCATAATAAGCTCTCCTACCCCTCCACTATTGGAAATTTTAGTCTTATCACCTTTCTAAGAAGGCTCATCTCTTTTCTCTTCTGGGCCATTTTCTCTTCTTTTCTCTGGTACTGACAACACAAAACAATGTCTAGCGCTCCATGCCGTTCTCTAAAAAACACCTTCCAGAGATCCTCAGGGTTTTCACTCGAATGCAAATGATTTTTAAAGATTTACTCTTTTTAGTCTAAGAATGAGATCAGGCATTTTATGTTCTTGAAAGAAATCAGATTTATTACATATGCTGATGTCCTGGGACCCACTGCCTTGGCTATCAGGAGGGGCACCAATCGGCTGCTGTAATCAGTCATGCATTGTGTATGCTCAGCACCCTTCTTACTGTTAGGTCTGGTCATATTTCCCACAGTCTGAAATTTATTCATGTCAGCCTGTACCCTAGCAGCAGATAGTTTGTCTATTTGATATGTTATTGGCTTCTAGAAGCCTGACAGTTTCCCCTGTGTAGTTTTAATACATACTGATGAGTTTCCTGAACTCTTATGTATTCTCAAAAATCCTTACAGTAACCCAAAGGCATTTCACCTTATTCACTAGTTCCCAGTATGGTGTCTCTGGGCCACTAGAAATTCTTCCAGATACCAAAAGAATTTTGGGGGCTTTAATTCCAAAATTCAAAAGAGTTAGGGAAATAGTACTTTTAGAAAAGATAAAGCTGTAGAGGCTCCACACAGCACTGAATTTCTTTGATTTTACTAAGATTATGTTAAGTCACTCTGATAACCTGATTAACTACTGCTTATTGGAATCTCTGAATAACAGTTGTAGCATCATTGACTTTTAAATACTAAAAACTAATCAAACATCTATAATAATAAAAGTGTAATATGCTAATTAGACTGGACGTCCTTCTGGACATCGTTCCATCCTTCCAGACAAAGCCAGGGCTGAGAGGAAAGCCCGGGTCCTGGGTGTCTGAGGGAAGCCGGTGCCGGCAGCTGGGGGAAGGAAGGCCTACCCTTGCACGATTTTCATACATCAGGCCTCTAGTTATATCATAAAAGTAGTTTTTAATGACAAAATCCTTAAGTCTTAGAGTCCAGGATAAAGTATTTCAGTGACACCTTGGAGAGGATAAGGTTGAGAATCACTTTATAAATGTAATAACTGTTATCACCAGTATAACATAATAATGTAACCAGTCACCATTGAGTACCAACTCTAAATGTGTTAAGTATCATAATGCACTATTTAAAAAAAACATGGAACATGTGCAAAACCGATAAATCGCCTCTGTTTTACAGATAAGCAAAATAAGTTACAAAAAAAAGTTGCCATCCACATGTTTACTGCTAACCAACCCTTGTTTTTCGTACTGTCCTATGTAGGCCTCCACTCTAAAAGAAGCAAGTATCTAGGTAAGTATAGACAGTCAAACTGAATAAATTCATTTTCATAAATTATTCACTTTAAGATTTTACCTAATTAATGTAAATATATTTTCTGAAAATATGATAAAGTGAGCATTTGTTATGTACCACTATGCTGTGTAGATATGAAACCATTTAGTATATGTAAATCGGTGCTTTCTGTCTATATTCAGAGCCAATTTACCCATTTTTTTCACTATATTGAAGAAACAGGCATAAGAAGGGAATACTTTTTCCCAAGTAGTAACATGAAAATATACCAATAACTCAAGTGACTTAGAAAGGGACCTAGTGTAAGGAAGATTGCTATTATAAGGATGGTACTTAAAAGATTAGCAGAATCCACCATTTCCCAAACAACAGAGTGTATATCCAGTACCCCAAATCTTCATTCATTTGCTTTTTAGGGCAGTATTCACTAAATGAAAAATATTGTTTTTAATTTTTCTTCTTTTTAATCTATATTTATTCAATTCTCTGGGGTATTTTTGCCTATGCCTTTCCCCACTATATCTCATTCCCCAGTAGCTTGTCAAAGTTTATGGTTTTTTTGTGATACTGTTCTAAACATACTCACTGAACACATTATGATCCATTAAATAATTTGCAGTGACCATATTATTTTCCTACTGACGTTAAAATTTCAGAGTCCTTTTTTGTTTCTAATTATTTTTTCATAATTTTAGTGTTCAAGTTTTACTTTAAGCTTTCCCAAGTTTGCAATAATTTCACAAATAATCAAATAATCACCCTATCAAATAATTCATAACCTGTAAATAAGTTCATAAATCCTTCATAAATATTTATATAAAATAATCCCTCTGTCATTGATGAACCTATGATGCCAAGAATGAGTTTGTCTGGCAAATAATTATTCCTTAATTTATGTGTTTCATAATTACATTTGCTTTTCCACATTGGATTTTGTGAAATTAGAATCCAGTTTGGATAAAATGGGCAAAAACTATCACTAAAATGATGAATATTTTTACAAACTTCACACTGAAATGTAGGAGCCCAGATAACCTTGCTGATTTTCAAAATCCTCCCTAAAATCAAAGATATTTCACTAAAAGTCTGGAACCAAACACTGGGTTTGTACTGGCTCTGCCTCAACATTCTGCATCCAATTTTCCAGCAATTACATCAACATAATTGAAAATCATATCGCATAAGCGATGAAATAAGATTTATGAAAAGTAGTAATGAAAACCAATCATTCTATATACCCAAAGTAATGCTTTTGAATAAAAAACAGTTGATCAAAATTGGACAAGTGTGGGGAATAAATAAGAGCATTATACTTAAGCAATATTTATTCCAAGAAAAGGCTGACATGGGAGGGTAGTGAGAGAAAGGCTGAGTCTCCTCTGTGGTTCTTATGGAAAAACGTAAAACAAAATGCTGCACTCTGATGCACCAATTCAGAAAAGGTTTTTTTCCACGTGAAGAAATGATTCTGATAGACTCTAGGATAATAAATAGCACACTCAGAAGTCAGGCAGGCAGTATCTACAGCAACAATGGCAATTGTTACACGTCCACTCTAACTTACAGTATGAAGAAATCTGTCAGGCATCAGCAAATTTTGCCATACCTTTGCACTGGAATACCAATAGCTACACTATGTGCAATCGGAATCCTTGATCTTTGGTTAATAAAACTATATGTCCTGGCAGCAGAGTGAATTGGAAGTAACTGGAGGTCAGTTGAATTGGGCGTGAGCCTGGTCCTGCCTTACGCTAGTTATGTGGCTGTTACCAAGTGGCCTCTATTTTCTTTTCTTTTTTTAATTTGTTAAATTATGGAATAAGATTTACTAGTAAGTAGGTGATTTCTATGGTCTTCACGCTATAATCCTACTATCTCTATAACAAATATGGAGAAAACAAAACTAAGCCCTAGGTATTAGAGAGGTAATCCTCAAAGTACAATTTCTAAACTAGAGATACTTCATTACTTCATAAGCTAGTTAACAAAGTCATAATAAATGTGAATTTTTATAGTCACCATCTATGTCTACAGATTAATAAAAAATAATATAACAATCTTAAAATAGTCATTAGCAATTACTCAAGCAAAAGTTTAAAAAGATTTTCTCCTAATAGAACACAAGCAGATTGATTTGGAAATTTAAAGGTTCTGTGGCTTAGCTATCATAGTCCAAAAATGAAATGAATTTGGGAGATCTCTCTGTTCATATGCAAGATATCACATCACATCCCTCCTGGTTAGTAATAAAATAATAACTATGCCACCAAATCCTTCAAGATTTCACCAGCCTAACTGCAGAGACAGAGACACATTAAGTAATAATTCATATTTATTTGTTCTTTGCTTTATCCATTCATGTGTGCACCTGTTTCACTTGCAAATCTTTAGATCAAAACATTTCTCTGTGGCCCATGGGATTTTCTATGCAAATTTACATCTTTCTTAGTCTCAACCTGATATGTTTTGTTTTATTTCCTTCCATGGTTCTATATAGCCCCTCAAATTCCTAGATTTGTACACACTTTAACATGCTCTTCCTTATCTCCTGCTCCTAAGCTTTGACAGCCATTCCAACAAGTTTGTCTCTTAATTACTCATCATGCTCTGTGCCAGGTTGCTTCCATTCATCAACTCTTTAAGTTTGGATTCAAAAACCTCAAATACAGCTGCAAAAGTTGAGCTATATTCTCATGAGGTTGAATAAAGAAAAATTTAAAACTCCAGGAAATGAAACTTGGATCAAACCATCACTAGTTAAAACTAATTCCCTAGAATTGAGTAGGAACAATGAATTTAACTTTGTCTTTTGGAGATTAAACATGAAACTAAAAAGAAAATCAGCTAAAAAAATTTAGATCCTTAATGGATCTTTGAACTGATCATTTAGCACCTCAAAGAATATTGTAAAACAGAATAACTCCTAGGTGATTATGAAAATACTAGAGGCCTGGTGCATGAATTCATGCATTTGTGGGGTTCCTTGGCCTGGCCAACAATCGAGGCCTATCGGTGTGGGGGGGAGAAGAGGCAGCCAGCATGGGGGAAGGACCACGGGAGGTTGTGCTGCTGGCCCGGGAGAGGGAGCTATGGGAGGTTGGCCAGTTGGTGGTAGGGTCTGCGGGAGGTTGGCTGGTCGGGGGTAGGGGTTGCAGGAGGTTGGCTGTGGGAGTGCACTGACCACCAGGGGGCAGCTCCTGCATTCAGCGTCTGCCACCTAGTGGTCAGTGTGTGTCATAGCAACTGGTCGACCAGTCGTTCCAGTCATTCAGTTATAACGGTTGCTTAGGCTATTATATATACAGTTTCACAGGCACATTTAGAAGGTCACTGATCCCCTCTTTTCAGTATAAGCAGACAGATGTGCAGCTAAGGCAGACCTAAAAGACACTGGATACAGAGTTCATATGTCACATTTATGGTAGCCAATAATTTTTTAATTAACCCTTCTATATTGCTAAAATCCCACATTTTGAGTTTTACTTCTTAAAATTAGAATTCAAATACTCTGTCTTTTGGGGGGTTAGAGGGGTAGGGGAATTCCACCAATCAAAATTTCCCACAAGAAACTTTGACTAGGAAATGAATAATGTGTAGTTCTTGAATCTGTAAGTCCTAGATCAAGATGCAAGGAAGCTTGGTTCCTTCTGAGAGCTGTGCGGGAAGGATCTGTTTCAGGACTCTTTCTTAGGCTTGTAAATGGCTATCTTCATGTTCGCATGATGTTCTCCTGTATCCTGTATCCAAATTCCCCCCTCTGATAAGGGCAAGAGTCATATTGAATGAGGGATACATCCTACTCCAGGATGACATCATCTTATTTGCAATTAAAGTCACATTGTTAGGTGCTGGGAGGTTAGAACTTCATTGTATGAATTTGGAGGAGGAAACCCATATTCAATCCATAACATATGTCAAATTCCAGCAATCCAAGTAAAATTCACTACTCCAGCATTTTAAAAATTCCCAGACATACAAAACAGATAGACTTGACTAAAGAAATATAAAAATACACAATTATAATTGGAACAATTTTTTAAAGTAAGCAAAAAATTAGTAAGAATATAGAGACTCAAGTAACACTTGCAACCAAACTTACCTATGAGACAATTATAGAACCATACCCATTATAATAGCCATTACATGGTTTTTTCAAGAGTACATGGAATATTGATTCAAATTTTCTAAAATTAAAAATAAAGTGAATTATAAATAGAACTCAAGAAATTAGGAAAAAATGTTAACATAAAAAAGTGGAGTAGGCTCTTCCCCTGGCTCAGCATCCCTTGGATACTGGTGGTCCTATGGGGGGAGCACATCCCTGCAGTCACGTGGCGTAAGGCCATGTGGGCCTCCACGCTGGGACTAATGGACTTCAATTAGCTTGGATGCTGAACTCCTCCCGGCTGTAACGTGGAAAGGAAGCTCCGGACACTGGCCTGCTCCTGGG
>NW_005361913.1:1343552-1345151 GCF_000412655.1 Myotis brandtii | reverse complement strand
CTAAGTGTCCATCAGCAGATGACTGGATTAGAAAACTGTGGTACATCTATACAATGGAATACCATGCTGCTGTAAAAAAGAAGGAATTCTTACCATTTGCAACAGCATGGATGGAACTGGAGAGCATTATACTAAGTGAAATAAGCCAGTCAGAGAAAGATAAATATCACTTGATCTCACTCATTTATGGATAATTAAGACCAATTTAAACTGATGGACAAAAATGGATACAGAGGCAGAGCAACATCAAACAGACTGTCAGACTACAGCGGGAAGGCCGGGGAGGGTTGGGGGGGTCGTTAAGAGATCAACCAAGGACTTGTATGCATGCATATAAGCATAACCAAGGGACACAAGACACGGGGGGGGGGGGTATGGGGGGCTGGGGTAAGGTCAAGGGGAAAGATAAAAGGAGACATATATAATACTCTTTGTAATACTTTAAGCAATAAAACAATTTAAAAAAAGTGGAGTAGAAAAATATATTTTGTATAAATGTTTAGAAAATAATTGGTTTAACAATTAAACTAAAAAACCAAGTCTCTGAAATGCCTTCAATATAGAGAAATTAGCAAATCAAGAAAGAGAGAATAAAGTCAAATAACAAAAGTAATAAAATAAATTTAAAATGAGTTAATAATCGAAGCCAATAATATGAAAAAATTATCAGAATATTTGTCTCAACTCTATACACTTGTTTTTGAAATTCTGAATGAATTGGATATGTCTATGAAAGTTATAAATTACCAATTTATTTTAAAACACACAAAGAAACAAGTATTCTAAAGAGCTTCACCCAAGAATAGCACCAGACCTAGATGGATTTAAAGCTAATAATTTTCAATTTCCAAATATCATGTATTTCTGGTGTTATTCAAAATACTCAATATCAGAGGGGGAAAGGATATTTTATGGAAAACTAAGCTTTGAAGTATTAAATTTTGAAAATGAAAAATAATAAGGAAGGACTACCTTGAAAACAATGATATACTTTTGTAAATCTACATTACAAAGCAATCTAATACAAACAGTGTAATACTGGCAGAGAAATAAGTAAGGAGATCAATAACACAAAAGAAAAAATAGTCTTAAAGATATAGGAAATCTAGTATATAATAAAGATGGAATTTCAAATCAGTTAGGCAAATATATTATTTAAATGCACTCTTTAGGAATGACCATCCAGTCATTTAAAAGAAATATTTATGTTTTATACAAAATCAATTTCAAATGTGTCAAGCTCTAGTTGTTAAAATAGAAATCATTAAAATTCCAGAAAGAGTCTGGGGGACGGGGGGAATATTTAAAACTAAAAGTTTTGAATAAAAATGATGTTTTAAAGCACAAAATGGTGTTTAAGAGGCTATAAAATAATAAAATGGAAAACATGGTGAAAACATCTTTAACAAATTTAAAAAATAAGTGAGTTTTGGGGAAATATTTTCTAATTTCTTTAAACCCCAATGCTTTGTAACTGAAAAACACTCACTAAACTGATTGACTGTCATAGAATTTGCATAGATGAAGACATTAGTTAATTTTATAGAATGCTGTAGCAATCTACATAATTTAAAATAATGACCTAATAATTCCAACGTA
>NW_005361913.1:1334626-1343028 GCF_000412655.1 Myotis brandtii | reverse complement strand
GGTGTTTGCAGGCTGGTCACACCCCCTTCAGGGTGGGGGTCCCCACTGGGGTCCCCTGGGTGACTGGGTGAGGGGGTGAGGGCCATTTTCAGGCTGGCCAAGCCCGCTGGTGACGGAAGCTCCCAGCCTCTCCTTTTTTTATTTTTCTTTTTTTATTCTGGGATTTATTTACCTTCAATAATGGAAACTTTGTAGCCTTGAGAGGAGTCAGATTGGGCCATGGTGGGCGGGAGGGAAGCTTGGCTTCCTCCATCACCAGGGGCAACCCAGCCTCCTGCTCGCTCCAGCTCCGTGGCCATGGCTGGCTGAAAGCAGGTATCTGGGGTTTATTTATCTTCTATTGAAACTTTAGGAGTCAGATTGGGCCATGGTGGGCGGGAGGGAAGCTTGGCTTCCTCCATCATTGGGGCAACCAAGCCTCCTTCTTGCTCCAGCTCCATGGCTGCCAGCCGCCATCTTTGTTGGGTTAATTTGCATATAGTTGTTCTGATTGGCTGGTGGCCATGGCTTAAGGTGTAGCAAAGGTACGGTCAATTTGCATGTTTGTCTTTTATTAGTGTAGATATGCAAAATAGCACACCATAATTTGTGTCACTTTTATAATGCAAACACATATAAAGTTAATTATCAAATTAGTGTTCTATTCTGAAATATAGATCACTAGATAAATGAGAGGGAAAAACTCATAGAAATTCTGTTTAATTACTACACAGTAATTAAAAATACACATTTTAGAGTTTTATAGACATGGGTCTCACTATCTTGAAGTGAGACATTTTCTAAAGGTCAAATTTCTTCTGCTTTTGTAAGCACATACAATATATTCTGTAAGCATATATTTTCATTTTATGACTATTTTTTTCTATTTAAGGTCATCATACGTGGCATTAAATTCCATGTATTTCCTCTAAAAAGTTAAGTATATAGAGAGGCTTCTATATTTCTTATATTTTGTAAGTGATTCAACTCCAACAGGTAGCATTTCCTGTTTCAGAAAAAAATAGAACACATGGTGAGCCATGGGTAAATTTAAAATCCAGAGATGTTTATTATGTTTCTGGCTAGCCACAAAGTGCAATTCTTCAGGGCCTTTTCAACAACAAAAACTGGGAAGATTAAAAGACTGACCACAAAGGCCTATGCAATTTCACTCCCAGGATGATTACATCAAGTTCCATTAAAAAAAAATCTATGTTTAAAGTTGGGGTGTATATATTAAAGTAGAATAAAATTGTCCCACTTTGCTACCAATCAGTTGAAAATTAACTGGAGCCTGAGATATACCTACTCTTTCCTTTGAAAATTTCTAGGATTAATTATATACAATGTGTCAATCATAAAAAGTTTAGGGAATTTTCCACCTATGATATATGATACCACTTCAAAGATGAAATTTTGAGGATCTTAAACTCTAATTCTCAAACTTTGGCTAAATTATTATGTGATGCATAGGTATCTTCAAAAGACACATGCAACTATTTAAAACCCACATACTAAACTGTTTTTTATTTCAAAATTGGTAGTACAAGATGGCAATACTTAGGAGATAATGGAAGCCAATATTAACATGCTAAACTGTTCAGTTACACATGCCTGCATTTTTGCTTTAATATTATCGAGAGTGGTAGAGAATCTTACTTTTCAAAATGTACATGCTAAGTATTTTTCCAAGATTTTTCAAAACCTATGATTGCCTTCAGATAGACACAAAAAGAAAAAGAAAATATAAGCAATGATCCTTAACCACAAAGGCATCTTTTTTATCTTCCATAATAGCTATTTGGGCCCAAATAAACCACAGGAATGAGGATTACTTTTAGTGGAAGTGGTTTCGGGAACTTACAGCTCTCTGTCATCTACCATAATCAGGGAAAGGGCGTTTGGTTAATCAAATTTATGTTGGTATTGAGAAATTATCTAACTAAGTAAGGCATGGCACAAGAGCTCTGACTTTTACAATAGGAGACAACTACATGATTAAATAAGAAGCCTCTCTGGAGAAAGTGATTGGAGAATCCATGATTATAGGCTTTGGAGTGATTTGCATGTAAAATCTAAGCAGCTGGGAGCAGTGGTTGCTTGATACAGACTTAGGAAACTGGCCCTTTCATGATTAGGGGATTAAGTTTCCAGAAGAGCAAGGATGGATTTCTTTATCAGTCAGGGTCTTACCCGGAGATAGAAACTTGGAAATATTTTAACAGAGGATTGAATATTAAAAATTCTCCACCAGGTATCAGAGAACAGCAAATGGACTATATCACTAATAATAGTAATTAGAAATATTGAGGAATCACAGAAGGAGTTACTATAGGATGAAGCTCTAACCCCTAAAGCTGGGGGCATGAATGGAGGGGTGATGAGGAGTAAGGGCTGTACCCCTGAGGAAGAAATGCTGTCTGGTAATTAACTGGCACCTCAGGAGATGGATACCACGGAGTGGGACACAGACCTCCACAAAAGGAGTTTCTGCCAAGTGGCACTGCATCTCACAGGGGGCACAGTAAGGCTGGTTCTGACAGGTGGTAAAAATGGCAACCCCAAGTCAATGCCACCATTGGAATAAACTGTCGCTGCCAAGGTGAAGAATCATTAATGTGATGACACTGACACAACAGGAAGTAACAAGTCCCCTCCCTTCTCCAATCATGTGGTTGGGCCTTAGTGTCCCCTGTTGGCAGAGCCTAAGGGAAAACCAACTGGCAAAGAACTGTGGTTTGGCGAGTACTAGTCAAAGAATCAAAAAACAGGATACAGAAGAGTGGATTTGGAATCGAGAGACCAAAATTCAATAACCAGCACAGTTCACCCATTTGATAACTCAAAATTAATACTTGCCCTTCTACAAATTGTGGCATGTTCACTCAGCAATAACAAAAACATGTATACCTATGCTGGAACATTTCACATTCTCCTCAAAACAAGGAGGTGCAAACATCTCAGTAGTTCTTGGGTATAGAATTGCTCCTCCTCAGAGTCCAACTCAGAAAATAATAAAGGCAGGAGAAAGAGAAATTAAGTCAATTTCCCAGTGATTTGTGGTTTCCAGTTTTTATATTTTTTTTATCAATTTCTATTTTTTAAACAGTCAAATAATGGGGTCTATTTTTCTATTCTTGAATTTTTTCTAGTTTTGTGAGTATGCCCTACTGTATAGTCTTGTTAAAGTGTCCCCTGCATGATTGAAAGACAGTATACTCTCTATAAGGTTCAGTATTGTTTGCATATATATGTGTATGTTGACACACTTATACATACACACACATAAGTATCTATGAACATATACATTACGTATCCATGTGTTGGATATGTATGTACATGTTTATATCTATTTGTGATTGAATCTATAACAATATAAATATATAATCAAATAGATGTATATGCATTTAATTTAGATATCCCTACTTATACTGTTTAGTTTAGGTCTTCTATATATTTGTTTCTTGCCTGGATTCAAAGATAAAAGATAAAATATCCTAATACAAAGCATATATTTCTGTTGTAATCTTCCCTTAGAAATTGGATGTACAACAGCCACACATACACAAATCCAAGTTTGGGTTCAGATATTGAGACTACATGTGCCAAGGGAGTATGAAAGGGTTTATTCCTCACATATGAGACTCTCTTGGGAATGCAGGACAAGATCCAACGCAGGTCCAGAAATGTCTTGAGAGTAAGTCAGGAGAGAAGACTGGCTTGGTTTTTTATATGGTTAAGGAATAGGACTAGAGTGAGGGTTTGCACAAGCATGAGCTGAGGCTTATGTAGTTTGAGTTTTCCATTAGCACCAAAAGAGAGGACACCAGGCTTTCTTATCAGCTTGCCTAGCTATGGGACAGAAGTGAAAAGGGGAATAGGGGACTTGAAAGCTGTCAGGAATCAAATATAAAAAATGAAGCCAGATATTGTATTTCAATTACTTACCTGTTAGTACTCACTTCTCATTCTCCCCTCTCCGCAATCCCTTTTTTTCTGTCTCTGTGGATTTTCTAATTCTGATATTTTATATAAATAAAATTATATGTATAATGGCTTTTTTGTGCCTAGCTTCTTTCACTTGCCAAAATGTTTTCAAGGTTCAAGATTTCATGTGATAGTATCTATCTTATATAATAAAAGGGTAATATGCAAATAGACCAAACAGCAGAACAACCGAACAACCAATCAAAGCATAATATGTTAATGATATGCTAAGGCTTCTCAACTGCTCGCTATGATGTGCAATGACCAGGGGACAGTCGACAGTCAACTAGTCAACCAGTCGCTATGATGTGCACTGACCACCAGGGAGCAGATGCTCCGACTGGTAGGTTGGTTAGCTTGCTGCTGGGGTCTGGCCAATCGGGACTGAGCAAGATGGGCGGGACATGCCCTGGAGCCCTCCCACAGTCCCTCCCCGGCCTGACTGTGCACCAGTGGTGTCCCTCAGCCTGGCCTGCACCCTCTCGCAATCCAGAACCCCTATTGGGATATCGGAGAGCCAGTTTCAGCTCGATCCCGTAGGCCACTCTCCTCCAGTTGGAGGACTCATGGCTGGTGAGCACTGCTGCGGCAGCACAAGCCTCTCCCAAAGGGGACTGATTGGGCGTGAGCCTGTGGCAGGCACAGTGGAGACGGGATGAGTGGGAGCAGCAGGTAGGAGCTGCAGGCGGCATTGGCCTGTGGGTTTCAGCCCGATCCCTGCAAGCCACCCAGAGGGACCCCACCCATGAACGAATTTGTGCACCAGGCCTCTTGTGAATATATAATTTCTTTTTATTATTGCATTTTATTAACTATGTTTAGTTGATGGACATTTGGGTTATTACCACTTTTTGATCATTATGAATTATGCTGCTATGAGCATATGTGTGCATTATTTTGTGTAAACATATCCTTTCAATTGTCTTGTGTATATGCTGAAGAGAAGAATTACTGAGTCATAGGATAACTCTATGTTAAATTTCTGAGGAACTGCCAAACTGTTTTTCAAAGTGATTATATTACACTAGAGGCCCAGTGCACAAAAATTCATGTACTTGGCCTGGGGGGGGGGGCGTCCCTCAGCCCGGCCTGCACCCTCTCACAGTCCAGAAGCCCTTGGGGGATGTCCACATGCCAGCTTAGGCCCACTCCCCGGGGGACCGGGCCTAAGCTGGCAGTCATACATTCCTCTGGCAGTGCGGGGGTGGGCCTAAGCCACAGTCGGACATCATTAGTGCTGCCACAGAGGTGCAAGAGACTCCCGCCAGTGCCGTTGCGCTCGCAGCCGTCAGCCCAGCTTGTGGCTGAGCAGAGCTCCCCTGTGGGAGCACACTGACCACCAGGGAGCAGCTCCTGCGTTGAGCATTTGCCCCCTGGTGGTCAGTGTGCATTACAGCGACTGATCGTTCCCAGTTGTTCTGCTGTTAGGGTCAATTTGCATATTACCCTTTTATTATATAGGATTACAATCCCACCACCAATGTATGAAGGGCAAATTTCTCTATATTTTTACCAACATGTGTTATTGTCTTTTTTCTTTTAGCTATCCAAATGAATGCAAAAAGGTATTTCATTGTAGTTTAGATTTGCATTCCCAATAATAATGTTGAGCATCTTTTCATGTGCTTATTGGCTATTTTCATATCACCTTAAGAGAAATGTCTACTCAAAGGCTTTATTATTATTGGGTCATTTGTCTTTTTGTTGAGTAGTAAGAATTATTTATATATTCTGAATACATTCTTTTATCACACATATGATTTGCAAATACTTTTCTTCGATTCAGTAGGTTGTCTTTCACTTTCTTGATGGTTTCCTTTGAAGCGCAAAATCTTTTAATTTTGAGCAAATCCAATTTATCTACTTTTGTTGCTTGTGCATCAGTGTTATATCAAATAAATCATTGCCATCTTTAAAGTCATGAATATCATTTTTTTTCCTAATAGTTTTATAGTTTAGCTTATGATCCATTTTCAGCTAATGTCTATATATCGTAAGAGGAATGGATTCAACATTATATTTTTTGCATATGTCTATTTAGTTATCCAAGCATGGTTTGTTCAAAGACTATTTTTCCACATTGAATTGTCTTGAAACTCTTGTCAAAAATCAATTAACTCTAATGTTAGACATATATTTCTGTATTCTCAATTTTATTCCATTGATCTTTTGCCAGTACTACATATCCTGATTACTATAGCTTTGTAGTAACTTTTGAAATGGGAAACTATGGATCTTCCAACTTAAGATTGTTTTGGATATTCTGAGTTATTTGTATTTTTATATTACATTTAATGCAAATTTAATATTAAAAAAACTAGAACTTTTATGATGATGCATTAAATCTGTAGATAGTTTGGGAAGTGTGGCCATCTTAACACTGGTAATTATCCCAATTCATGAGAGGAGCATGGCATATCATAAATTATATATATATTCAGCCATAAAGAAAAAGAAAATATTGCCATTTATAATAACACGTATGGGTCTTGAGGGTATTACACTAAGTAAAATAAGTCAGACAGAAAAAGACAAATGCCATATGATTCCACATTTATGTGAAATGTAAAGGTGGTTGGAGGATGGCGGAAATAGTTGAAGGTGATCAATTGTATGGGACACATAGTTACTATATCTATTGTGGTAATGATCACTTTGTAGTGTATACAAAGATCAAATTATTATGTTGCATACCTGAGACTAATATAATGTTATATACCAATTTTTCCTCAGAAAAAAATAATTTAGCTTGAATTAATATCAACCTAAATTCATAGTATATAAGTTTTGCATCAATAAAACTTGATTCCTTTATTCATTCTAGTGGTATTATTATACAAATTACATCTTTATACATTATAAGCACATAAACATGGATATTTAATTATTACTCTATGTAGTTGCTTTTTTAATGAGAAAGAAAAAACTACAAATAAAAATATCTTTATAATGTCTTTTATACTTACCTATGCAATTTTCTTTACCAGTTTTTTCTTCATGTGGATTCAAATTACTGTCAAGTATCCTTATATTTTTAACTTCAAGGACTATTTTTAGTATTCTCGTAGAGTAGGTTACTGGCAACACATTTTCTCTACATAGTGCATTTTCGTTTTAGTTACTGTTCTCTTCAACTGCAGAATTTCTACTGTGTTTCTTTTAATTCCTATCTTTTTATTGATATTTTATTCAACACTAGAGGCCCGGTGCACAAAAATTCATGCACTTGTGGGGGTCCCATAGCCCAGCCTGTGCCCTCTTGTAGTCTAGGATCCCTCGGAGGATGTCCACCTGCCAGCTTAGGCCTGCTCCTCAGGGGATCGGGCCTAAGCTGGCAGTCAGACATCCCTCTGGCAGCCTGGGAGCCCTCAGGGATGTCCGACTGTGTCTTAGGCCTACTCCTCAGGAGCAGGCCTAAGCTGCAGTCAGATATCAGCACTGCCATGGAGGCAGGAGAAGCTCCCTCTACTGCCACTGCATTCACAGCTATCAGCCCAGCTTATGGCTGAGCGGAGCTCCCCCTGTGGGAGCGCACTGACCACCAAGGGAAGCTCCTGCATTGAGCGTCTGCCCCTGGTGGTAAGTGTGTGTCATAACACCGATTGTTCCTGGTTGTTCTGCCATTAGGGTCAATTTGCACATTACCCTTTTATTATACAGGATTATTCTCATAATTTACATTTCAGAGTAAAAAGAAGAGGGAAAGAGAGATAGAAACATCAATGATGAGAGAGAATCATTGATTGGCTGCGTCCTACACACTCCTCACTGGGGATCAAGCCCGCAACCTGGGAATGTGCGCTGACCTGGAATCAAACTGTGAACTCCTGATTCATAGGTCGACGCTGAACTATTGAGCCATGCCAGCTGGAATACTGTAATTCTTTAGATGTGCTTTTATTTACGTCTCTGGACATATTTATAATAAATGATTGAATTAACTGCCACGATATTTTGAATTTAATTAAAAAAGGCCCGCTGCATGTGTCTATAGATGCTTGTGGCATACAAATGATTATCTAGTAAGTCCAATGTCTAAGCTTCTTCAGGGAAAATTTGCTTTGATTGCATTTTTTCCACTTATTAGCCACACTTTTCTATTTCTTTCAACATCTCATTTTTATTGGTTGAAAACTATACATTTTATATAATATAATGCAGAAGTACAATCCCCTTTTATCCAGCATTTATTGGTCATAGTGGTTTACTAGTGGCAGTGATGACTGCAGTGTTTGTTTGCATAGTGCCTTTCCTGTGTGAATTTTTTGAAGTCTTCATTCTTTGTCATATGCACTCATTGAAGTCTTTCTGTTAGCTTAGTGCTCAGATATTGTATGGGCAGAGATCCTCTTCAATAGATTGAACCAATAAGTCTTATATTGTCTTCTATATTTCACATCCATTTGTCTTTCCATATTTCATACTGGATATTTTCT
>NW_005361913.1:1329744-1334616 GCF_000412655.1 Myotis brandtii | reverse complement strand
ATTATTATTATTATTATTATTATTATTATTATTACAGTTTACTAGATATTTTTCTTTTAAATTTAGTTTTCTTTTCATGTACAATCTCTTCATCTGCATCTAATCTACTGTTAAGCTTACCCTATGTTTTAATTTCTATTTTATTTTTTAGTTTTAGAATTTTCATATTTTTTAGTTAAATATATTTTGTCCTTTTATTTTAGACTAGAGGCCTGGTGCATGAAATTCATGCACTGGAGAGGGGATTCCCTCAGCCCAGTCTGCACCCTCTCCAATCTTGGACCCCTTCGGGGGATGCCTGACTGCCAGTTTAGGCCAGATCCCACTAAACCAGCAGTTGGACATCCCTCTTACAATCCAGGACTCCTGGCTCCTAACCACTCTCCTGCCTGCCTGCCTGATTGCCCCTAACCATTTCTGCCTGCTGGCTTGATCACCCCCTAACCACACCCTTGCCTTCCTAATTGATGCCTAACTGCTCACCTGCCAACCTGATCGCCCCCAATTGCCCTCCCCTGCCAGCCTGGTCACTTCTAACTGCCCTCCCCTGCAGGCCCGGTTGCCCCCAACTGCCCTCCCCTGCCAGCTTGATCACCCCCAACTCCCCTCCCCTTCTGGCCTGGTTACCCCTGACTTCCCTCCCCTGCTGGCCTGGTTGCCCCCAACTGCCCTCCCCTGCTGGTCTGATCTCGTCCCCAACTGCCCTCCCCTGATGGCCAGATTGCCCCCAACTGCCCTCCCCTGCATGCCTGATTGCCCTTAACTGCTCTCCTGTGTCAACCTGATCGCCCACAACTGCACTCCCCTGCCCGTCATCTTGTGGTGGCCATCTTGTGGCAGTCATTTTGTGGTGGCCATCTTGTGATGACACGGGGGTGGCCATCTTGTGGTGATGTGGGGGCGGCCATCTTGGGATGACATGGGGGCAGCCATCTTGTGATGAGGTGAGGGTACAAGGGCCACCTAGGCTTTTATTAATATAGATACTATTTCTCAATCTTGTCTTTTCTCTTTCCCTATCCCTGAGAAGTTATAGAAATTATTTTAGTCCTCTAGCTTTCAATATCTCTTCAATATTTAATAAACATCCCCAGTAAATGTACACCCCCAAGTATAGCATTCAGATTCCTAGGTTCATATCTGCTCTGGATCTTGGCCTAGTAACTCATATTTATCAAGAGCCATAGCATTTTAATATCTAATAATTATACTTCTGGGCTTATATCCAAGGAAATAATCTGAATATGAATAGATTTATACACAAACATGTTCAAAGCAAAATAATAGCTAATCCTTTATAATAAAAGGCTAATATGCAAATTGCCTGAGTGGCAGAATGACCAATCGCTATGATGTGCACTGACCACCCAGGGGAAGACACTCACTCAGGAACTGCCCCCTGGTGGTCAGTGCGCTCCCACAGGGGGACTGTTGCTCAGCCAGAAGCCAGGCTCACGGCTGGCAAGTGCAGCAGCAGTGGCGGGAGCCTCTCCCACCAACACCACTAAGGATGTTCGACTACCATCATTCAGACATCCCCTGAGGGCTTCTGAACTGCGAGAGGGCATAGGCCTGGCTGAGGGACCCTCCTGAGTGCACAAATTTCCTGTACTGGGCCTCTACTATAAAATATTTGGAGAAAACCTAAGTGTTCAACAGTCAAGAAATATGCAACAATTTGTTGAAATATCAAGTAGTCATTCTGATGTTTTTCAAAATGTTTTATAACCTAATAAAAGTGATTACAAGTAAATATCAAATAAAATTTTAGGATACATAAAGTTCATATAACTACTTTATTTATTTATAATACATTCCAAAAGAGAAAAAAGAAAACATCCTCAAAGATGTGAGAATAGAGGTAATTTTAATTTTATACTTTCCTAAAATATTTGCACCAAAAATTTAGTAATCAATCATAATTTAAGTGAAAAAGTAAGTGAATTTTAACTAAAGAAAACAGTGACTTTGTTAATTGTGTTTGTGTGTGTGACAGAAAAGCAATTTGTCCCACTATCCCTTTCTCCATTACACTTGTGATGCTCTTTCTCCTTTTGCTCTCATCTGTGTTACTGACGTATTTGTTTTCATGGCTTTCAGCTTGTCACAGCATTTTCTGTAGAGGTATTGGTTCTGATTCATGTTATATCTTTTCATATCTCTGAGTATGACTACAAGAATGAACTCAAGATGAATATTTAAGCTCTTGGAAAGGTTACAAGCACCTCACCTTTGGGGTCATGACAACTGACAGCCTGTACAGTATCCTAATGACAGGGATGACAAGTGTCTGGAGTACTCTCAATGTAGACTTAGTCTTCTGACATCATTTACATATATCAATGATATCTGAATATGAGTTATTTCCAGAATTATTAAAAATAATAGCTGGATAATGGAATAATAATTGAGACCAACTCTTCTAAAAAATTATATCTGGATAACATCTATGAATATTGTCATCACTCACCTCTACTATATTCCGATATTTTGGCAAAGTATCATTCGTTATTATTCTTTCTTATAGAAGCAATTTTCTTTGTTCATTAAATTAATAATGTGATAACTTCTTGTTGGCAAGCCAAATAATTAATCTTCTATGAGTAGATCTAGTTTAATTTAAACATGCTAATCTTTTTGCACTTTTCGGGTAGGCAGTGTGACATCACCTAACAGATAATTAGTTTTAGCAGCTCCATATTATATTTCACAAACGATAAGGAAAAACCAGCCAGAAAGTATAATTCCATAGCTTCTGCTGCAAAGAAACAGAATGTGAGGTCATAGGGTATAACTCTACTTGGGCAAAGGGGAACCTTAAAATAGTTGAGCAAATTGAAGAGCTAGAACTTAAGACTTGGGCAGGCATATAACAGCAACTGGGACTCTTTAATTTTTAAACAAGAAGGACTATTTAACAAGCAGAACTAGGAGACAATTATCTTGTACATTAGGTATTTCTTTGGTTAATAGCGGTTTGCTTTATTTGGGAAGAAACCTAAGACCAGTGAAGCAAGTTGTGTTGCAGAAGGTACATTTCTCATGTAGAGTCTTGTTGAGGACCTAAGCTCATATACAGTTAAGGCAAACACTGATCCCAGAGAGGCATATTTAGCCGATACAGACAGCAGAGTGATACTCCAGGTTATGACCACTGCTGGAAGTTAAGTGGGTTATGAACAGATTTGGGGAGAGAGACCTTTTCATTTATGGCATTATTCCAGCTAGAGAGAAATGAAGTATTGGATCCAAAAATTTGGGTAAAGGCCTGACAATTGCTATGCTATATCATAACTACGTTCAGAATTGAGTTCACCCACAAGAGAAAGACTGAGGTACCAAATCAGGTACACTTAACCGTAGAGTGGAAACAGAAGCAGGATTTTCATCTTAGATATAGCATCATTTTACAAGCTGGAAGGAGTCAGGAGGAAAAGTGGTACTTTGTCCCAGAGATTCTGCTCATATATGACACAAAAATGACCTGGTCTGTTGACATTAGACCCACTTCTAGGAACTCTGAATGGTAGTCCACATATTAGAAAAAGAGCATGTTTAATATTTAGAAGAGAGAAGAAAGAAAAGGTGAATTTAGAACAGTAACATAATAGAGGTTTCTATTTCTATACTGAGAAGAATATAAAAAAATCACTTTGATGAAAATGAAAGCTTCTCCCTAGTTGTGTATTCCTAAGAAAATGTATTTCCTCTTTCCTATCAAAACCCTTCATATTGCTCTGCACACAGAGATGGCCACCTCTCCATATGTAGGAGCTTCAGGTGGCATGAGTGTTGTGAGCAGAGATGTGACCACATACTCCAAATAGATTGATTTATTCTTTAAAAACTACCCTAATTAGAAGAATGCTATCTCTCCCATTGCTGGAATAAATGGGTCCAACAATCAAGGGATGGGAGTGGCTCCTCTCACCCTTAACCTAAAAACCATTCACAGAGTTTCAATTCCTCTCTTTGGGATTTTAAACTCTTCTGCTTTGGATGTCTATTCTTCCAGCAGGGCAGTGTTCCCTCCATGGACAGCAAGACATTGTCCAATTGAAAGTTATGGCCACTACCTGCTCATTTGGGCACCACATGCCACTGACCCTATAAAGAGGGGAATACATGACTAGCTAGAATGATTGACCCTACTAACCAAGAAAACTGGGTAAGAGAACTATATATGAGAAGCCAGGGTTTTCTCTGGAGTACCTCTTAGTACTTCCATGTCCAAGAGTCATAGTTAATGGAAAATTATAACATCTTTTCCCCAAAATGTAATTTTGCCATATGAGGATTCAGATCCTTTGGAAATGAAATCTGAGTCACCCAACTCATATTTCCAATTAGCTAAGGTCCTTGTTTGAGTGTAAAAAAAAACCCTAAACTTGGTAGTGGAAGAAGAATCTGTAAGCATATTCTAGGGCCTCATGATCAGATGCTGAAATGAGGCTGTACTAACTATGTATGGTTTACCCCTTGCGATCTATCTGTATAAATGAAAACACAAGTGTACACACATGCATTATGAATGACTGCTACTCAACTTTTCAATGCCTTGATGAACTACTTCATCTGTTGTTGAACATGTTTCCTCTAATCAGTCCTTATTATAAACACTTCTGCATTAAACATGTTTTTGTATAAATCTGACCATATTTATGATTAATTCCTTGGAATATGTTTGAAAAGCTTAAGTGCTGGATATGAAAAATTTATACTCTCACTGGGTATTGGAATTTTTAAATGTTATAGAAATTTATACTCCCTCAGAGGTACTCATCTTATCCCATCTTGGTCAACATTGAGTGCAACCTTTTATAAAAAACTAGAGGCCCGGTGCACAAAAATTTGTGCACTCGGGGGGCGGGG
>NW_005361913.1:1326407-1328405 GCF_000412655.1 Myotis brandtii | reverse complement strand
TTGCAGATGAGAGGCTGGCAAGTGAGGCGGGGAACGTTGGAGTCTGCAGCAAGCAAGCCTCGTGCTCGCTTCAGTGCCTGGCTGCCGGCCGCCATCTTGGCTGACAGTTAATTTGCATATACTCACTGATTAGCCAATGAAAAGGGTAGCGGTCGTACGCCAATTACCATGTTTCTCTTTTATTAGTGTAGATGTTTATTGATTTCATAAGCAAAAAAACTATATTCTTCTGCTGTATTAATTCATTAGTTAATTTATTTTATAGACTGAAATTTATCAGTGAATATTTATCCTCCTTTTTTGACTGTTACTGGTTTTAAGTGTTTGCTTAGATTGTAAAAGATCTTTAGATATTATTGTTATAAACTCTTTTTAAGAGTCACTGTATGTAGTTTCCAAGTTTTTTATTTACCTTCTGTGTCTGATATTTGATTTATAAAAGTTTTTACATAGTTAAATCTGTATACCTATCTTCTTGAAATTCATTTTCTTCTCATCTAAGGAGTACTAGTCTGACTCCTTCAACAATGGGTAAAGTGTTAATGCAAGTTCAAAAATAGGATAAGTAGTTTTTGTACTTCTTTTCTAGCACCTAGCACTTCTACCCATTTTCTACTTATCCACACATCTTATCTTTCTTACTAGCATAGAAGTCCTTGAGGGTTGAGCCTAAATGTTATTCATTTTTAAATATCCCCAAAACAAATTGAAAGGGCTCAATACATGTTTTGTTAAATGAAAAAAATATAAATTCATAAACACATCTGCCCTGGCCAGTGTGGCTCAGTTGGTTGAGCATCATCCCATGCACCAAGAGGTTGCCGGTATGATTCCAGGTCAGGGCATATACCCAGGTTATGGCGTTGATTCCAGTAGGGGTTGTGTAGGAGGTAGCCGATCGATGCTTCTCTCTCTCATCCATATTTCTCTTTTCTCTCCATCTCCCTTCCTCTTTCTCTAAAATCAATAAAAACATGTTTTTAAAATAAATAAATGAAATAAATACATACTCTATCAGCTTTACAGAGGCTTTTCAAAAGAGCTTAATGTAGTATCCGTTTCTTAATTCTAATATATTCCTTCTTGTTTACATATGGTCAAAAAATTCTATTTCTTGTACACATCAGAAAAAATAATTTTAAACTAAGAACTGACATTACACTTAGATATTTCAACAATAAATTTAATCAACATAAAAGTTCCTTGTACAAAATCATCTACTATAATTTATCATCTTATAAATTTGGTCTCTTCAACTTATTTATAATATACAAAATACCTCATAAGCATTTCATAAGGAAATTCTATTCTGTGTGCTTACAGTGTGTGGTTGAAACAACCCACAAGACAAACCAAGGGAATCCTCAAATGCAGATAAGAAGGAGCAGCAAGTGACTGCTACCCTCTGCTAGTTCTGGAAATTTGCCTCAGTTTAGGTTATTCACAGTCATTCAAAAGAAGTTGAATTTTAAACTAAAATGAATGCTTTGAAATCAAAAGAACATAGGATATCTTTCTGGGGTCAGAGTTGAGATTATGATCATTATCATATAACTAGAGGCCCGGTGCACAAAAATTTGTGCACTTGGGGGTAAGGGGTCCCTCAGCCAGGCCTGTGTCCTCTTCTCAGTCTGGGACCCCTCAGGGGTGACTACTTGTTGGCTTAGGCCTGCTCCCTGGGGGATTGGGCCTAAGATGGCAATCAGACATCCCTCTGGCAGC
This sequence comes from Myotis brandtii, assembly GCF_000412655.1. Lineage (NCBI taxonomy): Eukaryota > Metazoa > Chordata > Mammalia > Chiroptera > Vespertilionidae > Myotis > Myotis brandtii. The sequence goes on along the minus strand of NW_005361913.1, from coordinate 1,326,683 downwards.
TCGGCAGCCCTCGGGGGATGTCAACTTGCCAGTGGGGAGCAGACCTAAGCTGCAATCAGACATCCTTAGCGCTGCTGAGGAGGCAGGAGAGGCTCCCACCACCACTGCTGTACTGGCAGCCATCAGCCTGGTTTGTGGCTGAGCAGAGCTCCCCCCTGTGAGAGCGCACTGACCACCAGAGTGCAGCTCCTGCATTGAGCATCTGCCCCCTGGTGGTCAATGTGTGTCATAGTGACCAGTCATTCCCAGTCTTTCTGCTGTTAGGGTCAGTTTGCA
>NW_005361913.1:1304776-1325969 GCF_000412655.1 Myotis brandtii | reverse complement strand
CATCACTGGAGCAAGCAAGCCTCATGTTTGCTTCAGCTGCGTGGCTGCCGGCCGCCATCTTTGTTGGCAGTTAATTTGCATATCCTGCTGATTAGCCAATGGAAGCGTAGCGGAGGTATGGTTAATTACCATGTTTGTCTATTATTAGATAGGATTTCCCATTTGACAAATGCCAAAATATTTTTAAAGAAAAATAACTTTATAGTAATTAGAAGGTTACTGTCTTCATGTTTGCATTTTTGGCCTTTTAAAAGCTGTAGAAAAATGACTATTATAAGATTTTTTTATGCCAAACATTATGGCTTTTAATACAATTCTCAGGGAGCTACAAAAACTCACATTTTAGGGGAAATATGATTGTGTCTGAGGATTCTTAGTAGAACAGGCGTCACTTTGCTCACAAGTGAAGTGTCTGAGTATTTTACATAAGGAATCATTGGCTCCAGGAGGAGTAAGGAAGTGATGCTTCCGCTAGCAAATTTTTTTAAGATAGAGTAAAAGGCTAAAATGCCTCAATTTTTTCTGTTTATTTCTATGTATCCTCAGCATAATGTTCAGGGTCCCATTCTTCTCAACCAATGACCTAAAATATCAGATGGTTAACAGAAAAATTAACAGCAGATCTTTCTGATCTCTCATGTCTGCTCTTTCTTTTAAGATCACTATAAGGTGTTTTTTCCCCTCTACCTTTCTTTTGAGTTGGAAGTTCAAGTTCTTAAGCCATTTTTTCTAGTTTAGTTTTTTTTAGTGCCACTAAAAATCATCCGTTTCATACCATGATCTATAATTTATAATCACAGCATGCTATCCCAATACCTTGTCCTCCATTCAGTATCCATGCCCCACCCCCTCAATTTAATGAATTGCTCCTCTAGAAGAAAGGTTTGTACTCATTCTCATTCATTTGCATTTATCTTATCCAGCTTTTGTTAGTAATTCCACATAGTCTATTTTTAGGGACTCTATTCCAGGAAATTTTCTACCAGAAAAAGAACAGAACAAACCAATCTGTGCTATATTTTATTATTATTATTATCATTATTATTAGCAACTGCCATTACCAAAATATGCATGTTCCCTATTGAATTTTCTAGCTGAATACAGATCTAGGAGCATTCCCTCAATGGAAAGTATCTGGCTCTTATCTTTCCAACATAAGAAATTCATTGTAAGAACATTTTAATATCATTGATTTATTATTTCCCTCTGCCTGCCAGTGAGGTTTATGTTTTCAGCCAAACTCTCTATACACTATTCCATCTACAAATCCTTACACATGTGCAGAGAAACAACAAACACAGCACAGGGGGTAATAATGATAGTGGATTTCCAAATTGTCTTTACAAAGAGACTTTCATGTCCCTTAAAATCCTAAGGGAGTAAGAAAAACTAAAATACAAACTATTAGTTCTGAAGTTAAAGAGATACTAATACTTCATATTGTAAACAAGATACAGACTAGCTCTGCAAGAAAATAAACTTTACTCAATTTTTAAAAAAATAAACATGTATTCAAGAAGATTTAACCCCTCAGATAAAATGTTATGCTTTAGTATGGATTGGGAAAGAGATGAAAACACTGTTTTATCTTTGTCTTCAATCCATGAATATGACAAATCTTAAAGTTAGGCATTTATCCAATTTTATCACATTTATCCTCTGCAATTTTGGATAGTACTTTAGTAATCAAAATAAAATAATGAAAAATCATTCATTTAACAAGTAAGTATTTATTTTATGACTTCTTCCTGCCAGGTCTCTATTAACTGCTAGAGCTATAGTATGTAACACACCAGATGTGACCTCAAAAGCCATGTAGATGGAGTTCAGGAACTTACATTCCAGCAGGGAAGATACATCATGAATAAGGAAACAACAATAACAGCAACAAAAACACAAATAAATAATTTAGGTAATTTCAGATAGTGGAGTGGTTTATTAAGATAATACACCAGAATAATATAATAAGAGAATGATGAAAGATGGTGGGCAGTATTATGAGAATATTATAAATCCATGTTCAAAGAAAGTCATTCAGAAATAGCTGATATAGACCACAAAAATTGGACTCTCTCTCATATATACACTGAGTGACCAGATTATTATGACCACCTGACCTTTGTAGGCAAATTAGCTATAATTTTGCGCTGAAGTTGCTAGAGGGCCAGACCATTATAGAGAAACAGGTTGTTTACCATGACAGTAGAAGTGATTTTTTTCTGAAGAAATGGGTAAACAACGCGATTTAACAGCCTTGAACGTGGGATATATAGATGTATAGACACTGGGTGGCCAGATTATTATGACCACCCCATCAGTACTTCATTGGGCCACCTTTTGCCTTCAATACTGCAGTGATTCCTCTTGGCATTGACTCCATGAGATGTTGAAAGGTGATGTGAAGAATCTGACACCATGCCTGATGAATAGCACTGTCCAGTTCTGTGAGATTTGATGGTTGTGGAACCAGCTGCCTGATGGCTCTTTTAACTTCGTCCCACAAACGCTCAATTAGATTGAGATCTGGTGATTGAGGGGGCCACTTAAACAAGGTAAAGTCACCCTTATGTTCTTGAAACCACTCCTGCACAATATGAGCACCATGGCATGGCACATTGTCTCGTTGGAAGAAGTCGTCTCCATTGGGATACACCATCAACATGATAGAATGAACCTGATCAGCAACGATACTTAGGTATGTTGTGCTATTCAGACGTTGTTCCACATGAATTAAAGGGCCCAAATCATGCCAGGAAAACATGCCTCAAACCATAACACTGCCCCCATCAACTTGAAGGGTTGTAATGCATGTGGGGTGCATGCTTTCATGCTGTTTCTGCCAAATTCTCACTCTGTCATCTGCATGATGCAACTGGAAACGTGATTCATCAGACCACATAACTTTTTTCCAATGTTCGACTGTCCAATCCTTGTGTTCCTGTGTGAATTGGAGACGTTTTATTTTGGTAACTGCAGACAGCAAAGGTGTTCGAACAGGCCTTCGGCTTCCATATCCCATACGATGCAGTGTAGGGCTAATTTGCCTACAAACATCTGGTGGTCATAATAATCTGGCCACTCACGTTCAAATATATCCCACGTTCAAAGGCTGTTAAATCGTATTGTTTACCCATATCTTCAGAAAAAAAATCACTTCTACTGTCGTGGTAAACAACCTGCTTCCCTATTTATAATGGTCTGGCCCTCTAGCAACTTCAGCACGAAATTATAGCTACTTTGCCTACAAATGTCAGGTGGTCATAATAATCAGTGTATGTGTGTGTGTGTGTGTTTGTGTGTGTGTGTATGTGTATGTAAACATCAGGTGGCCACTCAGTGTATGTGTGTGTGAGTGTATGTGTATGTATGTATATATATTGTGTGTGTGTGTGTGTGTGTGTGTGTGTGTATCATGTTAGGGGCTACCATGAAACTGAGATTTTAGGGATGGGGTATTAAAAGTTAAGAATTGCAGAAATGGACCTGTTAATGTCGACATAAAACTACCCTGGGGTTCTAGACCATCATCAAAGCTGCATATGAGCAGGACAAGACTACAACAGACCAGCAAAGAACAGCCATTGGGAGCCTGGAGAGCTGAGTAGAGGTTTCATATGCCACATGGTGCCTGAGGAAAGTGGGATTTCAGACTCAGCCAGTGAGGAGGGATGTCTATAAAACCCCGGGCTTTTAGCTGAAAATCTTAGATAGGCTGCATTCTAAGAGCCAGAACTAACCAGGAGTAAGGATACAGGTTTTCATTTATGTGAGGATACTTGTTTTATCAATCTCTTTTATTATTCTTGGCATTAGTGTAAATCTAAAGAACTAACTCCCTAAGTAACAATATGAATATTCATCTACTTATTTTCCAACTAGAAAAAAAATGGATGTTGTTTTTGCATTAAAAGTTAATGATATTTTAAGAAATGTATAATAAAAATAACATTATTTTCCATTTTGAGATTGATAAGAAATACAATTATTTTTAACTTTTAAATTACTCTTTTTTTAAGTTTTATTTTATTTTTAAATTTGTTTTATTGTTTAAGGTATTAGAAATAGTAGTACATTTGTCTCCTTTTCCCCCCGATGACCTCCCCCCAGCTCCCCAACCCCAGGGCACATGCCCTTCCCCTCCCCCAGTGTCTGTGACCATTGGTTATGCTTATATGCATGCATACAAGTCCTTCAGTTGATCTCTTACCCCTTCCCCCCACAATCCTCCCCTGCCATATCCCACCTTTGAGGAGTACTAGGTGTTGATGGGAATGTGGAAACCTCTATTAACACAGGCAATGTGAATAGAGGGATGGTCTCCTACATGGTTATTATATTCATGATACATGGAGGACAGAGAAATAAACTACAATTGCATTCTTTCAGCTGTTTATCTGGCTCAGTATATCACTTAAGCTAAACTTATTCAAAACTTTGATAAATATTATATCTTCAATTTGAAAGGTGATAAGAAGATGCAATACTTTATTTGTTTAATTCTGATTACCTTCTCTTTACAGGTCACTAGAGGCCCAGTGCACAGATTTGTGCACCAGTGGGGTCCCGTGGCATGGCCTGTAGGGATTGGGCAGAAACCGGTAGTCCAATGCCACCTGCTGCTCCTGCCTGCTGCTCCTGCTCATCCCACCCTGCTACGCCTGCCACAGACTCACACCCAGTCAGTCCCAATTGGGAGAGGCTCACGCCGCCACAGCAGCACTCACAAACTCTGACATCAGTCAGCTGAGTGGCACTCCCGCTGTGGGAGTGCACTGAACACCAGGAGGCAACTCCTTTGTTGAGTGTCTGCCCCTGGTGGTCAGTGGGTGTCATAGCACCCGGTTGGCTGGCCGTTTGGTCATTCGGTCTCTTAGGCTTTTATATATATAGATTTGTAGGCTTGTTTTTTCGAAAACCACATCCACCCATCAACCCATTGAAATGCTTATAAAAACAAAATGAATTTACAGTACCACTGAATATCAAGGTTAATAATGTTCTAAATTCCCTTTATTAATGTTAATAAATAAATGATAGATATATATATAGATAGATAGATGATAGATAGATAGATGATAGATAGATAGATAGATAGTAGATAGATAGTAGATAGATACATAGATAGATAGACTGATAAATTCTAAAAACAAATGGGGCTGGATAGAAGCAAACCTACCCAAAGTAGATCACATGGCCTAAGCGAATGTCTCTTCATTAAAGTCTGTGAAAGATAGGAAGCCTCTTTATTTCTCCCTTCTATTTCAGAAAGCCGGGGTCTATACAAAGAATCCTTCCTGAACTTAGAAATGATCTGAAAACATAGATGACAAATTCTTACTACAAATAATTAGTTTCCTCTTAGATAAATTACATGGATATAGAAAACGTACTACAAGCAACCGAGGAAATAAAAATAAAAGTGTCTACAAATGGTGGAACAATTTCTATAGAGTTTTTAAAGGAAGGACTGATCTATAAAGGCAAAGGAAGATATTTTCAAGATTCAGAAAATATTCACCCATGAAAACTTTCAAAACTGAATGTGTACTTTATTTTTGGAATAAAGAGCACACCTGCACTCAAAAAGGAAAGTTGGAGCATGAAATAGGACAGTGAGTACTTAAAACTGGTTAAACAGCAAGTTCATTATTTTAAAATCATTATTTTAATCAAGTGGCTAAATGGAATGAAAATATTAAAAGTGATTTTTCAAAAAGAAAATATATTATGCAAAGTATTTTATTTAAGAATTTAAAACTCAGATTAAAAATAAACAGTATGAATGGAGGGGATGGGAAAGAAAAGCATGCAAAATGTCTTGCTTTAAAACAAGAAGTTAAGTTAATGAAAATATCAATGCACAAGTGTCATATCAAGATAAACATTTTTGCATATATAATTTGGAATTTAAAAGTTCCATGAGAAGTGGAACTCATCTACTTAGGACTTCTTGACCACATTGAGCATTCTAAGAATAGAATTAATGAAAAAAAGGCTTCTCATAGAATGAGATGCTTGTCTAAAACAGTCCACAGAGCTACTGACCTTTTTACAAATAGTACAAAAGAAAGAAGAAATAGAAATTCTTAAAAAATATGAAAAACTTTTAGACCTTTAGTCATTTCTTAATTTAGACCATTTAGTCATTCGAGTGTAAAGCATATTGATGACTACTCTTCCCAAACCTTAGTTGTTCTGGTGGTAAAGCTATGATGGCCTCCTTCATAGTTTTCAACCTCATGTTTTCAAGTGAGACAAATATTGTTTACTTGACTGCTGTCTTTTGAAAACACTATTTTGTTCTTTTTTTTAAAGGGAAAAAGCAATTCTGAATGTTGTCATTCAACCAATTGTACTTAGACTTGTTAGGCTTGGCTGAAATATAATGGAGACAATAGTTCTTGTTATGTGAATCACAATTCTATGTGCCATCCATCAATAACAATTACTCTGACAGCATCCTACTTGTAACACACTTGATACCTGTTGATGTGACACACACAAGCATGTTTTGAAAGGAATCTAAAGGAAGAATGGTTGCCAGCATTTTATTGTTATGGCCATACCTGTTTGAAAAAATATAACTAACCATTTTGTAGAAATGATTTTGATCTAGATAACTGAAGATAGCTTTTTTTTTTTTTAAGACTCTTTAGTTAATGTTCATTAAGATCACTGAAAGGATTGTCACTAGGTTTAATCTCTAATGGGTTTTTCTTGTCATTCTTTACTACATTAAGAGAAACATATTACATATCTTCATTTTTCACTGAAGCTTAGAAAAATTTAGCTATCCAAAGTCATACAACTATCAAAGCACTGAGTTGGGGTGCAAAAACTCAGGTCTGTCTGACCCCAAAAGCTTAATCTTAAAAATAGGACTGTACTTACTTCCTCCTTCCAACCTGATATCCACTAGTTAGAACATTTTAGAATTTTTTTTTAGAATTATGGCATCTTAAAGTGAACTGTTAAAACACTTTTGGTACTACTCTACTTGTGTCAACTACACTAATTTTTTAGCAAACGTGTACAGTTATATTTTGTTTTAGCTGTAGAATTTTAGAATAAGAATAGATATGTAAGATTAAATTATCCCAACTTTTATTAAAAAGAAAAATGAAAATGTAATCTTTGCCTCTGGTTACTTAAGTAGTCCAGAGGCAAAAACAGGACCAGAATCCAATTCTTAGGAATCCTACCCAGTCCTTTCTCCAGGAGAGATGATGATGAATGGTTAGAAAAAGTGCTTCGTTCATTTAAGTATATTCTAGAACATTTGTAATCTGTGCATGACAACTTGGTGTGCCATCCAAACACTCATGTTATAGAAGTGGGAATAAATTTACAAGCTCCTTTCTTCCTTTCCTTTCTTTTTGTTCTCTATCAACATGGAAAGTGTGTATTCATCTATTTATAACCCTGATGCCTCAGGCTCCAGTCAAATTAGCATCCAGCCCATGATCCCTAAACTATCTTTTCTCTTAAGCATAGAAAAGCTTATCCTACATCATAAACAAAAACTGGTACAACAGTTCTCCACACTTTAACGTATTTTTAAAGTGGTACAGTGGCATTTACCTTCTCATTTCTATCCATAAAAAGAAAAAAAAAGCCAAGAAAATATACAATGTATGAGGGAATTAGCCGTGGTTGTCTTCCCATAAGAAGTTTTACCTTGTGAGCATACAGAGAAGACTAAAATTATTACTACTAGAAGGCAGATCAAATCATGCAGAAAGTCACTCTCTCGAACAATTTTAGTAAAGGCACAAACAAGAACTGTGTGTGCTCACACGCTTTCATTATGAAATAGTTCTCTTTAATAATGCAAATTTTAATATCCATGTCATCCAAAAGTATTTGAAAGGATTACACTTGTAAAGTCTTTATGGTGAAGCACAGACTCTAAATATCAGTGAGGAGTTAGACATTTTCTATAAAGATCATTATTCATTAATAGAAGGATCTATAGAGGCTGGGAAGGTGTCTCTTATCTTCTAGTCAATGAACTCAGCCAAGTGGTCTCCAGCCTCTAAAATAACAAGTTAAAAAAAAAAGATAAAGTCTTATTCAAACTTGCTTACTTTTGCTGCTATTTGGAAGTAAACTGAGGGCAAAGGTGCTGTTGTTTAAGTTTTATGTGAAATGAGATCTTCCTATGGTAGAACATTAGGCACTAAATAATAATGGAAAATCTTAATGTCTCCCTAGTGTCTTATCGAAGTTTGGGAAACTTGGTTGCAGCTTTGTCTCAGCTGTTTTATATAAGACACCTAACTTCTTTGCACTAACAGGTTTGGTTCAGTGGATAGAGCGTCAGCCTGCGGACTGAAAGGTCCCAGGTTTGATTCCGGTCAAGGGCATGTAACTTGGTTGCGGGCACATCCCCAGTAGGAGATGTGCAAGAGGCAGCTGATCAATATTTCTCTCTCATTGATGTTTCTAACTCTCTATCCCTCTCTCTTCCTCTCTGTAAAAAATCAATAAAATATATTTTTTAAAAAAGACACCTAACTTCAGGTTTATTTTTATTACTTTTAACAATTTATTCATCTGTAGCAGGGAGAAAAATATTGCCATATATCTTCAAAAAACACAGTTTTTGTAAAAATAAAATTTTATAATAGCTATGGTAGTTCTTTTTAAAATGCAGAATATAAAAGTATTAGCTTTTAATCCTTTAAACATGAATTATGGAAATATTAAGTGATATGACCTATATAAAATGTGATTTTAAATATGCTGCAAGCATCATGAGCAATAGCATGCCCTTTGATTTGATTTAACAACTCCACTTCTAAGATTCTATCCTTAAGAAATAATTAAAGATGAAGCCAAAAGTATACACATGAGGTAATTGACAGTAAATTTTCTGATAATAAGTAACCAAAACAAGTAAAGAAGAAAATAGTAAACCTGAAAACAACCTAAATTACCAAAATTAAAGAATAATACATTAAGACTAGTCATTGAAATTTCCAATCATAAAAAAAGTCCTTGAAAGTTAATGATATATCAAATGTGCATGATGTAATGATATATCAAATGTGCATGATGTAAAAGCAAAATAAGAAACTATGTTTACAACACCATTAGGTGTGTGTGTGTGTGTGTGTGTGTGTGTATGAAACAAAAATTCTTTGCTTGACCAAACTTTAGCCAGGCAAATCTTCCTCTAGGCCCCTCTGGCTACTAGTACTTCCTTTGTAATATCAAGTTTTAGCAAGAATCCTGCTAAGTCAATTTAACTAGAACCTCCCACCCTCAATTTCTGATCATCCTTAAAGTCTGACTGAGAACCTCATCCTCCAACAATCCCTTGGGTGATGGCTGATGACCTTGGCCTGTCTTCAGGAAGGAAATCAGAATCCCCTTTATGACTGATGTTTCCTCTCAGTAACTTCCCATCTACTAATCCCCACCTCCTTCTTGGCTATAAATGACCAGTGGCCATGCTGTATTCGAAGTTGACTCCAGTTCTATACTGAATTTTTTTCCTCTGTTGTAATAGTCCAACTATGGTTTTTCTTTGACAGTGTGTGTGTAAAGGAACTAATCAAAATGGTAACAGAGGTTCCCTAGTTATCTCTGTGTTGAAATTATGGGTGATTTGCATTTTTTATACTTGTCTATCTTTTCTAAAATTTTCCACAATAAACTTGCTTTATTTTTTATAGTAACAAAAGCTCATTAATAAAATTAAATGGTGAAAAAGAATCTCATAAGTATCCTATGCATTACAATAACACTTTAAAACTTTGTTAACACAATTATAACTACCACTAACTGAATGCTTCCTTGTGCCAAGATTGAGCTAAGTATTTTATGCATGTTATTTTGCAAAGTCTATGAGGTAGGTGTTGTCATTTTCTGAGAAAACTATAGTTGAGGTTAAATATCTTGCCAGAGGACACAGGCTTATTAAAAAGAAAAATCCTGTTCTATATAATTTCAAAATATGTTTAGCCACTATCTTCTCTCAAATATTAAAACAGCTAAGTATAATTAGCATTTTCTCTCAATACTTAGCTAGCAAAGTGTAAACAGGTGTATGAAAAGAGAAAATAAATATGCAAACAAACAACCTATATGAGTATACAGAAGGAGGGGCAATACTGCATTAAATTGGAAGCATGAGTTTTAGAGTTGGGCAGAAGTAGGTTGCATTCATGACTTTAGTACTTAGCTGGATAAATTTGGGCAAGTCACTTAACCTCTCTTTAAAATGTTTCTGGGACATTTAAGAGAATGATGATAACAGTAATAATAAAGATATAGGAATGTTAAATGAGATAATGGATATAAAATTAGTATCAGAACAGTGTGACCTATGTACTATTTAGGATGTTTTAACATGGAGGATTTTTGTTTGTTTCTCCTTTATTCTGAAAATGGTCATATTTATTTTATACTAGAGGCCAGGTGCACAAAATTCATGCATGGGAGGGGGGCGTCCCTCAGCTCAGCCTGCACCATCTCTAATCTGGGACCCCTCGGGGGATGTCCAACTGCCAGTTTAGGCCTGGGATCCCCTGAGGGGTCCCAGATTGGAGAGGGTACAGGCTGTGCTGAGGGACAACCCACCCCCCCCACCATGCACAAATTTCATGTGGGATCGGGCCTAAACCAGCAGTTGGACATCCCTCTCACAATCCGGGATCACTGGCTCCTGACTGCTCGCCTGCCTGCCTGCCTGCCTGATCGCCCCTAACTGCTCCCCCGTGCCAGCCTGATCGTGCCCCTAACTGCTTGCTCCCCCATGCCAGCCTGATCTCACCCCTAACCGGTCTCCCCTGCTGGCCTGATGGCCCCTAACCTCCTCTGCCTCAGCCTCCACCACCATGGCTTTGTCCAGAAGGAAGTCGAACGTCCGAAAGACGTCAGGTTGATCTGGTCTAATTAGCATATTACCCTTTTATTAGTATAGATTGATTCTGTTATCATGTTAAAAGTTCCCTCACAGGAGTATGAATAGTCATCTGTCTTCTCCCCCATCCCACTCCAAGACAGCATCAATTAGATAAGATGGAGATTGGGTCCCAGTTTGGCTCAGTGAATAGAGTGTTGATCTTTGGACTGAAGGTCCCAGGTTCTATTACAGTCAAGGGCACATGCCCAGGTTACAGGCTTGATCCCAAGTATGGGGCATTCAGGAAGCAGCCAATCAATTCCTCTCATTATTGATGTTTCTATCTCTCTCCCCTTCTCCCTTCCTTGCTGAAATCAATAAAAATATATTTTAAAAACAGAGATGAAGGTTGGGATGACAAGTATGACCTAATGTTACTGAAAGCCATTTAATCTCTGAATACTAGTAGGGGTCACAAAAGATAAAAGAGTAAAACAGCTGGGGTGCAAATCTAAGAAGTTTGAGCGTGGAGAACTTTCCAAGGTCTGCCACGAAGAATGCTGACACCAGGGGCCGGGTGATTGTTCCCTCTGAGTTGCTGACAGGTCTGCCATTTGTTCCCAGTCCCACACATTCAACCTGATATAATATATTAAAAAAGCCTTCACTAATTTCTAATACATTCTCATGGCAAAAAATACTGCCATAGGCATGTGAAAGGGACTAGAAGGCAAACGTAAGAAGAGGAACAGAATCTAAGTGCTTAGCTCTATTTTACTCATACTATTGCTTTTCAAATTCTATCATGGGGTCTTGAGTAAAATGAATCTGAAATTTTAAAAATATCGCAAAGTAGATTTTATTATTTAGAGACTGGAGAGGAAGGGAAAGCTAATAGTACCACACATCTTAAAGAATTTGTTCTTCATTAGCACTCACTAATTTGGGGGGTAGGAAATTTATGTACCCACATAAATGGGTAATCACATAAGCAAATGTCTTCAGATAAATAAGGTTAATCTCTGTGTGGTCTTTTAAAATACAATTTTAAAAGATATGTTTTTGTGGTTTCAGTTACCCACAGCCAACTAGGGTTTGAAAATACTAAATAGAAAATTCTAGAAATACACAATTTATAAGTTTTAAATTGCAGGCCCTTCTAAGTAGCCTGATGACTGAAATTACTAAATTATTCTAAATAATTAAAAGATTGCTGGATTAGAATAAAACTGTGATGATGAAGAAAAAGAAGAAAGTAAAGAATTATAATGTTTATATTGGAAACTGCAAAATATTTCCAGTCAAGCATTGAGCGCATAAAATTACCAGCCCCTTCCGCTGTATCACCAAGCTGTTATGTAAAGATTCGAGGAAGAAATGGCTGGCGCAAACATTCTCAGGACGTGTGGTTTAAAGTCCTTCCTTTGAGATCCTTTCCTCTCATCCTATCATCCCACTGTTATCCAAGTTCATAAGAAAAAGACAGCTGGTGGAAGGCCTTTGCAAATGTATTTGTTCCCATATATTACATCCAGGCCCTTAGGATTTAGCCTGTCATCAAGTTACAAGGATATTCTTTGGTAGAACCTCTGGAGGTATGGAAATTAGAAATTTAAAAAATAGTAATCTTTGAACTGATGCTGGAAAAAAGGCTCTCCTTGAAATTCTAGAGTCACCCAGCAGTAAAATGATATGCATGCTTCATGTACCTCAGAGGTTCACATAATAAAGGAAACACTGACCAATGATTGGAGTGCATAGTTTTGCATTCAGTTATCAGTCTCTCATTTTAAAGAAATGTTAAGGTCTACATTGTTTTCTAGGCAATAACTGATTTACCCAAACTCAACAAAAAGAAGTTGCCTATGAATATGGAATATTTCATATTTGACAACCTAAGATTTCTTTTAGCCCGACCAGAGTGCCTCAGTGGTTGAGCATCTGAACCAGGAGATCACATTTGATTCCAGATCAGGGCATAAGACCGGGTTGCGGGCTTGATCCCCAGTGTGGCGTGTGCAGGAGGCAGCCAATCAATGGTTCTCTCTCATCATTGATATTTCTATCTCTCTCTCCCTCTCCCTTCCTCTCTGAAATCAATAAAAACACATTTTTAGAAATTACACAAGGAACAGTTACCCTCCAAAAGTGACTTTTATGTTTACTCAACTGTACTTGCAAAAAGAAAAGACACATGTTCATCACTCATTCCCCCAGAGACGCCTGTTCATACCTCTCTGGCCACTTCTCATGATGTCATGTGGAGGTGCTAAGTGAGAGCAGCTTTTCTGGAGAATTTTGCAGAGACCACCTACAGAGAGCACAGAGACTGTAATTCAATGGGCAGGTTCCGTGTTCAGGCACCAGGGACTCAAGCTTCTACTTTGATTGACAAACTCATAGATACCAAACTTAGGCATAGTCAGATTTTATTAAGTGTGCCCCACAGCAAATCTGATGGCAATGCTAGGAAGAAGTTAAAAAGTGATAACGCTCTCTGACCAATGTAAGTGTGTGAGTGTGTCTGTGTGTGTGTGGGGGGGGATGTTTATTAGTTGACTTCAAACAATCAAGTAATTTGCAGTGGAGAAAAACTTAGCAATGAAGAAACACACTACAGTTCCCCATTCATCACAGCTTCTCCCCCATCAGAACATTATTGCTGGTATTATTATGGAATCTTACCTTAGATAATATCTGATTGATGTAGTTATTTTTATTGAAATACAGAGCGCTGATTATAATATACAGGCTTCCAAAAACCACCTAGGTAATTATAGACCTGCTAACAAACTCTGTTCTTTATCCTCTCCAAAGGAAGTTTCATTATCCCTATATTATCTTGCACACAGAAAGAATTTCCTGAAGGTGACCTTTTTATAGGTGGTAACCATAGTAACAGATTTCCAGCCTCTAACACTGACACCACTTGCTCACTGCTAATGTTACAGAGATGCTGAGGATTGATGTTTTGGGTTGCCCTCCAGAGACAGAAGCTGCATAAATACTTACCAATTTGAGAGGAAAGATGTTAAAAGAAATTTAAAGCCATATTTTCTGCTCCCTTGCTAATCAGACAGCAATTCATTTCTTCCAATACCCTCACTTAGAGACTATCAAAGTGAAAATAAAAGGTGTGGATCTTGAAGAGATGAGAGGAAAAAGAAAACTCGTACCTTACTTTACTCTTAAATAGGACATTCAGTGGATAAGGGGGTGAGAAACAAATACTCCTTTAGGAATCTCTTCTATTTTAAAGTACCTCCTGGAGTCCCCATGAGCTATAATGGGAGGTAGATGCTCTCATCAGTGGGGAACTGGTTTGGCTGTGTAACCCTAGGAAACTGCAGCTTCAGCATTGGATTCCAAAAGAGTTAGAAAACTTTCGAGGTAGCTGAAAAGTTAGGAGGTCGACCTACCAACTAGAAGCCAGCCAACAAAATACCAGAAAAAAAGGGGAAGTAGCCGAAACCGGTTTGGCTCAGTGGATAGAGCGTCGGCCTGCGGACTGAAAGGTCCCAGGTTCGATTCAGGTCAAGGGCATGTACCTGGGTTGCGGGCACATCCCCAGTGGGAGATGTGCAGGAGGCAGCTGATCGATGTTTCTCTCTCATCGATGTTTCTAACTCTCTATCTCTCTCTCCCTTCCTCTCTGTAAAAAATCAATAAAATATATTTTTTTAAAAAAAGAATGCAAAAACCTTTGTTTAAAAAAAAAAGGGGGGGAAGTAGCTGGTAGTTATAGGCCAAATAAAAGCCAAACACTCTTGCTGGCATCAGTGGGGAGACCACATTTTTAATATTTAAGTAAGTGGAACATTGTACAGTACTCTGCTTCCCCCTAAAAATATGGGTTCACGTATAGGGCTTGTTTTCCTATTTTTTTAAAAAATTTCATTTGTATATTTTCATCTCTGAGCTTTTTTTCCTAAGATATAAGAAAACTGTTTCTTCTCATTTCTTTTCTTTTCTTTTTCTTTTCAATTCTTTATTAGTTAAGGTATTGCAAATGTGTCCTCATCCCCCCCATTAACCCCTATCCTCTTTTGCATGAGACATTTATGGATGATACCAAGCAAGCTTATGGTAGTTTTTTTAAAAATTCAGTTTATTTTTAGTACTTCTATATTTTCTTTCATGGTCTTATTCATTGTTTGCTCTATTTTAATTAATGTATTTGTCTGCATGTTTTCATTTTTTATCCAAAAAGAAATAACTTGGCAAGATTCAGATTCTGCCCATCCAAGTCATGTATCATGCTACAATTTTATTTTCAATCATTTGTCACTATTGTATCACACAGACTCTCGCACAGTACTATCTCACTATTAGGCTTGGCTACTGTTCAAGCAATGCTTCTCAAAATTTAAGTCATCTTGAGACCCATACAAAGAAAAAAAAATAAAGAAAAACAAAATCTGTGCGCTCCAGTTTGAGGAATGCTGGTTTAAGGGCCTTAAGCCCTATTGTAGAAAACTATCTGTTAATATTTTAATAATCACAGACAAAAAAACACAACCCCTGGAGTGTTATATTTTGTAATAGCAAAATAATTTTGTAAGGATTACTATCAAAATTGAGCACAGATTTTAAAATTCTCATAAAACTTATCAACTCCCCAAAACATATCTACAGACGTAAAGTCCTGGTCTTCAGTGTGAGAAACACTAACTAAGCCAAGTTAGCAGAAATGTGGGGTTGAGATCAATGGGAGGGCACAGCACCTTAGGCTGGGGGCACGGAACAGCCTCCAGCGGGAAAGGGAAAGAAATAACCTGGAACCAACAGGGCCTGCATTTGTAATCTGATGTCTGTCACTCAGTGGTACTTGAATTTTAATTTTTCAACTTTTTTGTCTCCCTCATTAAAGATTTTCAGTGTTTAGTCATTGCTTACTGCAATAAGAACATCTCTTTACTTTGGCATTTATTCATTCCATTAATTTTATTCATACCAACCGTATGCCGAGCTAGGAATGGGGGATACAGCAATGAAGACAGAATTAAAAACAGACATAGTGTTTGTTTTTATGAGTTAAGGGGGAGAGACCGATATCTGGTAGTAAAACAAAAAACTTTTAGGGCATATTCAATTGGTATAAAGAACAAATTTAAAAAAGGAACTTAGATATCCTGTGCATTTGCTAAATTAATATCATTCCTGTCATTTTTCGTTAGAAACCCTGACATAAGCATTTCTGCCCCACTGACATGTCTTTACTGTGCTCATTAAGCATTTCTCCCTCTGGGAGTTGGTGTCCCTCACTCTTCACCACTTGTCACCACCCACATTCTGTCCTGCCTTCATGGGAGCTTTCTACTCCTCTTTCATTGCACTCCCTGTGAGCCTTCCAGCTACTCATTCCTCATTGTTACCAAGGCTCCTCCTAATCTTCTGCCGCTCTGTCCTGAATCTCCCTCATAACTTTCCACTCTATTCTCTTGTTTCTTCTCAATCATTTGCCTCACTTTTAAATATGCCCTAATGTGCCCATTTATAAGTTGATCAGAGCCTTACAACTGCTACAGAAATAACAGGAAAATTGATAACAAGCGTTTTCTCCTATGGCCTTTCTTTATTGAACCTGAAAACAGAGTTCATCCTGGCTTCAGTGGTGGAGAAAATCATTAGGATCCTACACTACTTGTAAGAATCATAAATGCATCATAAAATCCAATTTGCTGTTTCACTTTGGGAATATGGAGTAGATATGCTTTTCCTGTTCCTCCCACTAGTGTAACTATAAACCCTGGGCATTTTATGTAAAACAAATATAAGAAACGCTGGAAGTTGGAGAGAAGAAGGCAGGTTAGCTAGATAAATTGGGACCCAAAGGAAAAAAATAATGAATACAATTAACAAACCTCTAGTAAGACTGAGAAAAGGAAAAAAAGAGAAGATACAAATTACTGAGTGAAACAGGATATATCACTATAGACCATAGCAGCATCAAAGGGATAGGAAGGAAACTCTAACACCTATACCATACAAATTTGACAGCTTTAACAAAATGCACCAATTCCTCAAAAAACACAAACTACCACAACTCTCCCAATATGAAATAGTTTATTTGAATAGGCTTATAATTATTTTTAAAACGGAATTTATAATTTTAACACCCCCCAAAGAAATATCTAGTCCCAGATGGTTTCACTGAATAATTCTTTGTAAAAAATAAATAACACCAATTCTACACAATCTTTTAGCACAAGAATAATTACTTTCCAATTCATTTTATGAGCTTAGTATCATTCTATACCAAATCAGATTTTTTAAAAGAGAGAAAACTATAGACCAATATCATTCATGAACTTTGACACAAAATCCTTAATAAAAATAAAAGCAAATATATTTTAGTAATCTATATAAAAAATATACATCATGGCTAAGTGATGTTTATCTCAGAGATGCAAAGTTGGTTTAATATTTGGAAATCAATCAATTTGATCCACAAACAAGTAAAGAAAAAATCATATGAGTAATCAAAAGCATGTGACAAAATTCAGCATCCATTCATGATTTAAAAATCTCAAAGAAAAGCTGAAATAGACAGGAATTTCTTCAACTTGACAAAAATCATTTACAAAACAACAACAACAACAAAAAAAACAACTAATGGCAACATTATTCTTAATGGAGAAAGACTGGATGTTTCTCCCCAAATTGGGAGTAAGACAAAGTTGTGCATTCTCCTCCCTCTTAATTAATAATGCTAGAAGGTCTAACTAGTGCAATATGGCAAGACAAGAAAATAAAAGCCATAAAAATTGGAACAGAAAAAATAAAACTAGTCCTATATGCAGATGGCATTATTGCATATGTGTATAATTCCAAAGAATTTACAAAACAACCTTTCAGAATTCATAAGTGAGTTCATCAAGGTCACGGGATACAAGATGTAGTTACAAAAATCAGTTGTATTTCCATATAGTAGCAATGTACACATCAATACAGAAATTTAAAATACAACACCATCTCTAATTACTTAAAAAATTAAATGATTTAGTGTAAATCTAACAAAACATGTACAGGAGTTATAATTATGCAACATTAATGAAAGAAATCGAGGTCTAAATAAATCAAGAGACATACCATGTTCATGAATTAGAATATTCAACATAGAAAAGATGCCAATTCTCCCCAAATTTATATACAGGTTTAATACAATTCTTATCAAAATAACAATAATATTTTTGTAGATATAGAAAAAAAATTATGAAATGGTAGAGGTAGAAGAGCTAATATAATTTTGAAAAAAATATTTTTCAAAAAAATCATTCTACCTAATTTTAAGGTTTACTACATAACTATAATAATTAAAACACTATGTGTTTTTGGCCAAGGGATAGGCATTTTGATCAGGAAATCAAAATAGAGAACCCAGAAATACATTCACACAAATACCTTTGTGTACAATTTATTTTTGACAAAGATACAAAAGCAATTCAAGGGAATAAAGATAGTCTTTACAGAAAGAAGTGATGCTGTAGCGATTAAATATCTACAGAAAAAATAAATAAACTAAACAAACAAAAAATCCTCAATCTAAGACACTCCATCCAAAAATTAACTCCAAATGGATGACAAGATTGAATATAAAATGTAAAACTCTAAAACTTTGAAGACAAAATGCAGGATTAAATTCTTGGGATCTAAAGCTCACTAGTGAGTTTATAGGCTCTTTTGCCAGCAAGGGCATGGCCCATAAAAGGAAAATTGATAAATTCAACTTTATCAAAATGAAAATTTTTTTCTCTGAAAAAGACCCTGTTAAGATAATAAAAAGACAAACTATAGAGAAAAAATATTTGCAAACCATGAATTTAACAAATGACTAGTATCTAGAATATACAAAGAAATCGCAAAACTCAATAGCAAAACTCAAAACACAATCCACACAATCCAATTAAAACATGGGCAAAAGACATGAAGTGACATTTCACTGAAGAACATATGCAGATGGTAAATAAGCCCAAGAAAAAAATGTTCTACATCATTAACAAAGTACACCTACAATTTAATGTTATTACTCTGTATCAGAATTGCTTTAAATTTTTTCTTAAATAGTAACATTGAATGCTAGCAAGGATATGAAGAAATTTGTACATTGCTTGTGGGAATGTAAACTGGTGAGGTCAATCTGAAAACATCATGGTAGTTTTTATTTTAATATATAAAAACTGCGAGGTGGGCTATAGGTGTCAATGAGAGATAAAAGGGACATATGTAATACTTTCAACGATAATGATTTAAAAAATAAAACTAAATGTGTGACTCCCTACAGTTAGAAATAAAATCAATGGTGGTCCATTTTCAAGGCAAGATTTTTAACCCTGAATGGAAAATTACTGGTAGTTTGCTTGCATAGCTGCCTGCGGATGTGACAAAGCTCATGCCCCTGGAAAGCCTCCAGGGCAAACAGGCTGTTAGAAAGAGCTAACCAACAGGGGGAGGATGGATCACGATGAAATGAGAAGTTGGTAAAGGCTGTACACTGTCAGAAAGCACATACCCCAGGAAGGTCTTTCTGCCACAAAGAGACAAAAGGAGATGGAGACAACTAAAAAGCCCCCAGCCCACTTTTTAAATAGCTCAATAGGAAACTTAGGCAACATCCTAAGAGTGTGCACCCCATAGTACTCAGCCAATGAGGAACTTCAGTGGGGAGGGACTCACGCTGTAAGGATAAATAGCTTGTTGTAACCACACGCGTGTGTGTGCCTGTCCACCAGACACCTTATCTTGCAAGACCGCCATTAAAAGTTTCACTTTTGCTGTACTTTGTGTCTCTGAGTCCATTATTTGAGTTTGGACAGGTAAGTGTGTTTCTCACACCTACAACCCAGTGATTTTACTCCTGGGCATTTTTCCTAGTGAAATGAACACTTAATTCACACTAAAGCCTATGCATAAAAGCCTCACACAGATTGTCAAACTGCAGCGGGAAGGCCGGGGAGGGTTGGGGGGCAGGAGGGAGGGGGGTAAGAGATCAACCGAAGGACTTGTATGCATGCATATGAGCATAACCAATGGACATAAGACACTGGGGGGTAGGGGAAGCCGGGGTATTGTCAAGGGCGGGGAAAAAAAGGACACATATGTAATACCCTTTGTAATGCTTTAAGCAATAAAAAAAAAAAGTATTCATAACTAGAGGCCTGTTGCATGAAAAGATTCGTGCAATACACCTTCCCTCCCCCTGGCTGTCCGCACCGGTTTTCCTCCAGCACCTGGGACAAGGGCCTTCGCTCCGGCCGGAGCCGCCTTCAGTCTTCGCTTCTCCAGCTGGAGCCGCCTTCAGCCTTCACTCCACCGCTTTGCGCCTACGTATGCAAATTAACCGCCATCTTTGTTGGCAGTGAATTTGCATATCTCGCTGATTAGCCAATGGGAGGTGTAGGGAAGGTATGGTCAGTTACCCTGTTTGTCTATTATTAGATAGGATAACCAAAACAACCCAGATGTCCTTCAATGGATGAACTGTTAAACAAATTATGATACATCAACTCCAAGAATAATATTCAACAATAAAAAGAAACAAACTGTTATTATATGTAGTAACCTGGATTAATCTTCAGGGAGTTATAAGTAAAAAAAATCCATTCACAAAATGTTACATACTATATGATTCTTGCACCATATATAATCTACACTAATAAAAGAGAAACATGGTAATTGGCGTACCACCGCTACCCTTTTCATTGGCTAATCAGTGACTATATGCAAATTAACTGTCAGCCAAGATGGCGGCCGGCAGCCAGGCACTGAAGCGAGCACGAGGCTTGCTTGCTGCAGACTCCAACGTTCGCTGCCTCACTTGCCAGCCTCTCAGCTGCAAGTCTAAGCAACTATATACTATGTTGCAAATAAGAAGGTAAACAAAACCCCAGAAAACAGCCGGACTGAAACCCAGCCGGACCGAAACATTGTATCCATGTTTTCAGCAGCGAGGCCTCAGAGCTAAAGCTGGCCCAAAAAAAAAAAAAAAAAAAGAAAACAAGGAGCGGTTGGAAGCTTCAGTCACTCGCCAGCCGGAAAACAGCCCTCAGCCCCTCACCCAGACTGGCCAGGCACCCCAGTGGGGACCCACACCCTGAAGAGTGTGTGACCAGCTGAAAACAGCCCTCAGCCCCTCACCCAGACTGGCCAGGCACCCCAGTGGGGACCCACACCCTGAAGAGTGTGTGACCAGCTGAAAACAGCCCTCAGCCCCTCACCCAGACTGGCCAGGCACCCCAGTGGGGACCCACACCCTGAAGAGTGTGTGACCAGCTGAAAACAGCCCTCAGCCCCTCACCCAGACTGGCCAGGCACCCCAGTGGGGACCCCCACCCTGAAGGG